>NC_133782.1:1496701-1602246 GCF_003597395.2 Chelonoidis abingdonii
ATCAACGAGCTGTGCACTAGCTTCACCCATTGTTCTCAGCCACTCCAGGACGGACTGAACGGGCATACCACTCCATTGACACAGGTAATGCTTCACCCAGTTAGAACACCACCCTACCGGGTGTCTCTCACGCCCAAGCTCTATAGAACGGAGATCCAGAACATGCTACAGATGGGTATAATCCGCTCATTACCATGCATGGGCATCTCCAGTGGTTCTGGTACCCAAACCAGATGGGGAAATACGTTTTGCGTGGACTACCGTAAGCTAAATGCGGTAACTCGTCCGGGACAACTATCCAATGCCACTCATCGATGAGCTACTGGAGAAGTTGGGACGTGCCCTGTTCATCTCTACAATAGACTTAACCAAGGGTTCTGGCAAGTACCACTAGATGAACCTGCCAAGGAAAGGTCAGCATTTGTCACCATGCAGGGGTGTAATGAATTTAATGTACTTCCTTCGGGCTGCAAAATGCACCCGCCACCTTCCAGAGGCTGGTAGATGGTCTGCTAGCAGGACTGGAGAATATGCAGTTGCCTACCTCGATGATGTGGCCATTTTTTCAGACTCCTGGCCCTAACACCTAGTACACCTGGAAAAGGTCTTTGAGCGTATCAGGCAGGCAGGACTAACTGTTAAGGCCAAAAAGTGTCAAATAGGCCAAAACAGAGTGACTTACCTGGGACACCAGGCCAAGGTGGATGCTATCCAAAAGTGGCCTGTCCCAAAGTCAAAGAAACAGGTCCAATCCTTCTTAGGCTTGGCCGGGTACTACAGGCGATTTGTACCACACTACAGCCAAATCGCTGCCCCACTGACTGACCTGACCAAAAAGACCCAGCCAAATACAGTTAAATGGACTGATGAGTGTCAGGAGGCCTGCTAAAATGAGTAACTAATAATACAAATGCTTTGTGATGGGCTACTGCTCGCTGCCTAGACTGGTGAGTCAGCTAGGGATTAAACAGCTGACTTTATAGCCTTTTCATTAGCCAGGTGTGTTGAAAGCACCTCGGGGCCTTTCACAGCAGGTTTTCAGCTGTCTCGAGTGAATTTCTGTTGAAGGGAATGTGAACCCTAAAACTGAGCAATGGCCCATGAAACCCTTCCCCCATGCTCATTCTGAAAGCGGGACACTTGCTTTCATGTCCCAGCCAACAGAACAGAATTCCACATCTACCCCCACCATACAACGGTTCTCCATCTTTTCAATGCCATCCCTTTCCCATCCAACTGGGATCCAGCCAGGCCCCCCCCTCGCTAGTCACAGTGTGAGAAGGCAGCTGGCTGAGAACGCCTGCCATCATAGACCTCACCCAGCATGGTCCCTAGGAAGCTGCTGGAGCTGGAACTGTATCTTCTGAGGTGCCACTGCTGCAAATGGTATCCAGAGAAGGAGGCCACACCTTGCTGCATTTTCCCGAGTATTTAGGGAGTCCAGGCACCAGATGGGAGGTTTAATTTGTGAAATGTGACGCTTCCAGGCAGGTTGTTAATGATGAGAAGGAATGTTATTTAATGCATGAAAAACTTCTAGGCCCAAATTGTTAGAAAAGGGCACATGCGGCTGTGGCAAATGTAGGTGCTGTGAGCTGCTGGGTGTTCATCTGCACGAGCATTTACTGCAGTTGCGACTAGAGCCATACAACTTCTGTTCTGTGAATAGTAAATTCACTGAAAAATACGCTTTCCGGGCACTGAAACTTGGTGCATTCAGGCAGAATTGGGTGAATAGTTTTGGTTGAAAAAAACCTGAACACCAGAGGTTTGGAACTGTGGCTTTGATTTGCCGTTCCAGGCATTTTATTCCCCTGAGCAATTTTTTTTTCATTTCATGGTCAGGAAAAAAAATTCAGCGTTGGTTTGAACCAAATGGTCTGTCTTTGGATTTGTCAGTTTGTCACTCAGTGGAAACTACCTGGCTCAGCAATAATTGTACCAACTGCATCCACCCTGCCAGGACCACTTGGCTGTTGAGGGAGGGGTTCCCGCTGGCCTCCTGTGGTTGATAATGGCCACTTGGAAAAGTCCTTTGCCTTCTAGGTAGCTCCAGTAGTAGCCTGGTTTCTGTTTGTTCCTCTGATGCCCACCCAGGAGCAGCTTGCATTCTGTTTCAGTTTCACCTGCTTGTCGCGCAGAGCTTTGCTCCGGAGTGCAGGGGATTGACCTGACTTTGAGCATAGGGTGCACGCGACTTACAGCTTTGAACGTGTAAATTAGGGCCTCAAACTTGGTGGCAAGATCATCTCTCCCCCAGCTGGGAGGCTGAATGCAAGCGCTGGTTTGGTCTGTGTGTGTAGGGCTGTCAGTGGCCAGCGGGCTGATGTCACGCGCTTATTGCCTCCTGCAATGACCGAGAGGCTCCTTTGTAGAGTTCAGCATTGTCTTTACCTCCTGGACCAAACGCTGAGACAGACAAACTCCTGTCTGACCGACTGGGCTGGGGAAGTGCCTGGAACAACCATTGGGTGTCGGTACTTTCAGGAGGATTTTGCTCTGCCTTCTCTTCAGGGTATCCCACTGGTGGGAGGGGACAATAGGTGAAATGCAGGCACAGCACTTCAGGAAGCTGCAAACCCAGCCTGCCCTCTCACCTGGCTATAGTTATGCTATGAGCTGAAAACCTGACCGGGAAAGCAGTGCTGAGAGAGAATGTGCCGGAGAGCGGCCCCTGGCACTGCCGGCCTTAATGAGCTCTGCTAATGAGCCTTGAGATATTTGAGCCTCTTGGCGCTATTAGAGCCCTTGGAACCCATGGGTCTGGCTACACAGCACTGCCGTGGGAACGCTCCCGCGGCAGCGCTTTGAAGTGTGAGTGTGGTCGCAGCGCCAGCACTGGGGGAGAGCTCTCTGTCACGGAGTCCGCGGGCGATGCTCTGGAACTGCTCCCCACAAAGCCAGGCAGGACTTTGGGAGCCTCCTCTCCCTCGGAGCAGACTTGTTCAGGGCAAGAAGCTCACACGTCTTCACCTCCTGGGTCTCTCCTTGGAGCATTCAGCATCCTCTGCCCCTCCGTGCGCTTCCCACAGCGAGCCCACCCAGGCTGGGTCCTGGGGAAGCCACAGGGTTCTGCACCCCCACTTTGCAGTCAGACGTGACTCTCAGCCAGCAAAACAGAGGTTTATTCGATGACAGGAACAGAGTCTAAAACAGAGCTTGTAGATACAGCGAACCAGACCCCTCGGCCGGGTCCATTCTGGGGGGCAGTGAGCCAGACCCCTAGGTCTGCACTTCACTCCTTATCCCCAGGTAGCTCCAGACTAACCAACCCCTCCAGCCCCTCCTCTCTGCTCAGCTCCTTTCCCGGGCCAGGAGGTCACCTGATCCCTTTGTCTCCAACACCTGCAGTTGGCACCTTTGCAGAGGAGGGGCCCAGGCCATCAGTTGCTAGGATACAGAGTGCCAGGCATTAGGTGCACTGGCCCTTTGCTCTGCCAGATACTTAAGAACTGCCTAGGGGACACTGAGGCACCAACACAGTATTCAGAGCAAACATTAGGAACAGTCCCAGTTCGTCACACTCTCCCAGCGCTGCACGTACTCCCCCTCCCCCTCCCAGCGCTGGGGCAGTGTTTACGCTGGCGCTTTGCAGTGCTGCAACTTGCTGTGCTGGGGGGCGTTTTTCACACCCCTGAGCGAGAAAGTTGCAGCGCTGTAAAGCGCCAGCGTAGCCAGGCCTCAGTGTATTGCCACATAGCGAGGAGCCTCTGCCACAGGCCGGGCTACCAGGCCAGGAGAGGCCCCATTTGTTTCCTGCAGGAGAGACAATTACCGGGCACCTGCACAAGTTCGTTATTCACTTTCCATCCGCTCCTTCCCGGGTAGAGCAGCTGTGTGACGATGGCAAAGTCCTTTAGTTATGAGACTGTCCTGCCCTGGGCTGCTTTGTCAGCTTGGCAAAGGCAGGTTGCAAGTGTCGCCCAAGCCATTGCGGCAAGCCGGGGAGCCCGTGGCTGGTGCCCCAGCTGGTCTAGTGGGGATCTCATTATCTCCAAAGGATGCTCTGTTAGGCAGCCTGCTGCAGCTGTCACATAGGAGCTGGCGTGGGGACTGGAAGCTGTCTGTGCTCTGGTAACCCCGTAATCAAAATATTGGGTCCCCAGGTCTGCACATGTCTGGCAGCCCCCGGGGGCTGCTCCTGCTGATTGTTTAGGTGGAACAGGGAGGAAAAGAGCTCTGCCCACTCCCACACAGGGCGGCCGTGTGCCCAGCGCATTGCAGAGCACAGAGCAGGCTCTGAGCTGTCGCCTGCCTGCGTCCCGGGAGCAGCTCCATGTTTTCTCCTGTGCAGCTGAGAGCAGAATGGGGCCACTGCTGCTGTGAACTGGGTCCTCGGCTCAGTTCTGGTCCAGTTGAGGAACATGGCAAGTCTTCTGCTGATGTCAGAGAGAGCAAGAGCCAGCCTTGAGGGAGAGGGACGTGGGAGGAGCAGGCAGTGTCACTGTCTGTCGAGCAAGGTCCCGCTCCCCACACACAATGGATTTGGGGCCATTTCTGGAAGGCTGAGAGCCTGGCCTGGTCTCTGTGTCCCTCCCGCTCCCCCTTAAACCCTCAGCAAGACAGAGCTGGTGTCAGGTCCTTGTGCTCACCTGGAGTCCAGTCTAGCTGAGAGGCGAACCTGGCCTGGATTGCAGATCGCCCCAGGAACAGACTAGGGGGCAGCCCCTGCAGGGAGAAGTGTGGCTAAGCACCTCCCAGGAAAGTGCTGGGCGGTTGGGCGCGCCCTCCCTTTCTCCCTGGGGTGTCTCATTCTGCGTTGGCTGCCAGGAGCACCCGGCAGTGCTGAGTGACCCTGGTGGGCTGGTCTGTGCTGCCCTCCCCTGCCGGGACTTGGGCTATGCGGCGGTGGGGAGACAGCGAGTATATCTCAGGGTTATGACAGCCCCAGGCTGTCCCAGCAGGCGTTTTCAATTCCGTTTATCTGTGTTTCCCCATTGAGTTCATTTTATTTCCCCTGATTTTTGTTTCCTGGGAGATTTATCGATCCTGGTTTCCTCGGTTTATGACAGGCAGTGGCTATAAACCATCGGAGCACTGAGCCCGTTAAAGTCACTCTCTCCTTTGCCTGCTGGCTAAGAGAAGGCAGCACGAATGTCGGGGGGTGGCGAGGGAGCAGAGCAAGGTGCAAAGGGGCCAGGGCTCCAGAGCCAACAGGGTGGGGCAGGTGCAGCGTGCTGGGCACTTCCAGATGTTGTCAGGGAAGGGTGTACAGCTCAGCATTTCTGGAGCGCTTTGCATTGTCTGTGCACCATCCTTACCCAACGGGCCCTCCGAGCTTCCCAGGGACAGCAGCCTTCCCCTCTCTGCCCCATGGAGAACAGGGATAAGGACTTGCTCCTGCCTGTGACCCTCCTTGTGAATGGGGCTACTCACAAGAGGAAGAGTGTAGCCCAAGGCTGCAGTGGGAGCTGGGATTAGAGCATTGAGGTTCTGGCTCCCGCCACAAGCCAAGCCTGTGGATGCACAACCCCATGAGTCGAACATAGAAACCTGGGCCAGTAACTCCATCAGCTGTAAGGAATGGCACAAGCGTGGCCAGACTGGGTCAGTCCAAGGGTCCATCTAGCCCAGTATCCTCTGTTCCGACAGTGGCCAATGCCAGATGCCCTGAGGGAATGAACAGACCAGGGAATCATCAAGTGATCATCCCCTGTCACCCATTCCCAGCTTCTGGCAGTCAGGGCAGCTGGAGCGTAACAGCCGGTTCCGCTTGTTGGTGACTGGCCCCTAGAGGGAGACAGTCGCACAGGCAAAGCCTCTACAGACTCATCCGGGATGGGAGCATTGGCCTGTATGGGTATCCCACTGACAGTTTCCTTTTCTGCTCTGCCCTGGGCACAGGAGTTGGAGTCTGAGAAGGCAGGACCCTGACATGTCTGTCCTTGGAAAACCTGCTCAGGCTGGAGTGAACGCTCTGAGCAGCTATGGAGAATATGTGAGAGGAAACCAGGGAACTGTTGGTCTCAAACTATCAGTAGTTTTTAGGCAGGGGTGTCCAACCCTTGTCTCCGCCTCTGGCCTGCCACTAGTGGCAGCACGGTTTGGAGAGTACATCGGTAGCTGCCATTTATTACACTGCAGATGTTGTGGCTCCAGTTTCTTAATAAATTTGCTTTCTCCATCTCTCTGTGAACACTTCTGCAATAAGTTTTCACCAGGCCAAATAGTCTTGGAAAGTGAATTTTGTGCACAGACTTTTGTGGAAACTGAATTTTAGATTCACATGCACAAGTACTTGCACCAGGTCCTCGTGTAGGAATGGCACAGGGAGGTCCCCTGATTAGCAGCACTGGGGTGAGCTGTTGATCCCAGGGGCAGGAAGCAAAGGTCTCAGGGGCTTTCTTATGAAGTGCTCCTGCTTTCCTCTCTCCTGCACCTTGCACTGTGTTTTTGGAGCGCTGGTCAGCACAGCAGGTTCAGCGCAGCCTGAAAGGGCTGTCAGAGAAAGAGTCCGCGCTGCATTGCTATAAAAGGCCCTCACAGTCGTCCTTATCATCTCCTCCTAAGGCTGCGCCACTATCAGTCTTTCCTAGGATTTCCCTCCAGGGGGACCCCAAACTGTTTATCACTTTCCTGGGCCTTTCTCCAGCTCTTTGCCAGGTGCCAACTTCACTGAAACCGACACCAATCAGAGGCAGTAACATCATAACCCTCATTAAAGCAATTCTTTATTTTACCTCTTATAGCAGCTGCGTGATGTGATGTGATGTTCCTGTCCTCTGCTTCCTCGTCTACCACTTCGTGTAACTGGAACTCTCCATGCGGTTCTTTTGGGTTAGTTTGTTTACATGGGGGGGGGGGTGTAGAATGCTGCAAATCCATATTCACAAATGTTTGACTTTAAGGAGTTTGAGCTTGTGCCCTGTTCTTTTTCATGTTCCGTGAACGTTGGAGCTTTTCATCTGAGGACCAGCTGTGCCATTCAGTGGAGACCCCTCTGCTCCCGTGTGAACCAGGGCTTTTGCACATGAACACAGAGTCACAAGCCACCCTTTGGGTTAGAAGTACTTGCACAATCAGTAGCAACCCCGTGTAATTTAACTGACCAGTCACAGTGCAGATATCAGTCAGTTTATGACAGTCTGCAGGGAGAAATACATCTGAAAGAATTGCTGGAAGAATTCTGTGTAACAACCGAACCAGCCAGGAGACACCTGCTCCCTAACAGGAGCGAGGGCTGAGTTTGTGAAATTGGTCAGTTGCTTCCTGGGAATAGTCAATCCTAATCCAGTGTCCTTGTGGTGTTCTGGATTTCCCATTGTGTTTCCAAGATACCTGTCCCCTCCGGTACCTATGTGGTCCATCTCCAGACCTGGGCCTGTGAGTGAAGCTCATGTACACTCTGAATTAGAAGAGCAGACTCCTTCCTTGTCTGCATCTGCTCATGTATCTGTGGGCAGTTCATCCACTGCTGGCAGGGTGGGACAGAGCCCTCCCCAGGTGCAGGGTTTGCAGGGGCACCTCTGCAGCCCAAGATGCCATGGCTTCTGTTATAGGAAGATATAATTAGTGTCTTCCAATATTGCTGAAAGATTAAATAGCAACTAATAGTTAAAAAGGCTCCAGTGAAATGTTCCTTTGAAAGGCAGGGATTGCAACCTCTGTGACTGATCCCGACCCCAAGCCCCCTTGGATTTATTTGGGGGCAGAATGAGACCCTTGAATAGATGGATCCTTTTGACCCAGTCTATTTTTATTTCTTTTGTTCCCTCCAAGAACTGCGCCCCAAATACCCAGCTAACCAAGGGAGACTTTAACCTACTGAGAACCATCTCCATTTTAGACCACCGTCAGCAGAAGCCCTTATAGAACATGGCATCTGCATCCCAACTGCTTGCATTTGGTCTTGCAACGCCACTGCAGTTTTTGAAGTGCTACTCTCTGCTGGTTGTACCTCCTGGGGATTGCAATTCCACACTCTCTGCCTGCACCGGTTCCCAGTGAGGGTGGCTAGATAAAATATCACCTCTGTCACTGAGCCTTCGTCCCAAATTCCTCTCTCTGTCCATCACCTTATCACTCATCTAACATCCATGCTATTGCGCAGCCTTTCTTTCACTCACAGACAGTGTCTCACTGTCCATCTATCAACCAGTCTAGCGCGCTCCATCAGTCTCAAACTGAAAAGTCTTGATGTGCTGGTAGTTGGGTGGAGCGTCTCTCCCCAGTATTCTGCAAAGGGTAGAGCAGAGAAGCCCCAGGAGGGAAGACTGCATCCAGCCCACGCCTTTGGTGCCAGTTTCTTTGCAGTGGATTTTGTGCCATTGGGATGGGATACACAGGGTGCTCTGGATGGGTCTGCGTGAAAGATGATTATCTCTAGCTGTTAGTAGAATTTAGACTCAGACTTTGCTTTTAAATGTAATTTGACAAATAGCCTTTTTCAAATGGAAAGTATTAAACATGTGAATTTCTCATTTCTGGAGTTCCCTTTGTGCCGGGCCTGGCTCCTGCTCTTCTGAAATAGTGCCAGTTCCAGCAAAAACCAGTTCCAGAAAGAAGGCAACATGATTTCCAACCCGGCTGCTCTCTTGTGGAGTTTGTAATGAAATGTGAGAATTAGTGCAGTTAGTCAGGGCTTATGAGCAGTTTGGATTCCTCTGGCTGTTTAGCTGTTAGCCATTTCCCTGAGCCGTCTGAGCAATAACACTGAATGTAAAGGGACCTGCAGTTACTCTTGCTTTGCTTCCTTTGTTCATGCACCAGTGACGTTTGTGATGCCAGCAGAGTTCTGAGGCGGGTGTTTGGTGAATTACTTGCTGTTGCAATGCCAGTGTGGGGAGGGCACCAGGAATATGGCAGCTCTTTGATATTTTTCTAAAAGGACAGCTAGTGAGTTAGGTCCATGCTTTGCGAGCACTGCACATGCAAACAACGCAGGCACAGCTTTGCACACGCTGGGACTGCAGCTGAGCACGTACACTTGATAGTTGTGTGAGCAAATGGCTCAGTGCCATGGTTCGTGTGTTTACTGTACTTACCACGTTAGCTGTCAATGGAAAGGAGCTGGCAGTGGGAGATGCGTATTTGCATGCACGCAAATCAGAGTGTAGCGAGCTGGCTAGGGGGCCCTATTCTAGGTAGTGAGCCTCTGCCACCCACTGCGGGAACGCTGCCTGCTGTGACATTCGGCCTGGTGACCCGGAACACACTGTACTTTCCCCAGACATTAGGCCACATTCTGCTCGTGTGACAATAGTAATTTTCATGGCAACGACTTAGGATCTAATGAGCAGAGATGCATGCCTGGGTTCCAAGAAGGGGGACTAGGAGGCTATGGAGATGTGCTGCCAGGTAGCTGGTTGCTGGCAGGGGGGTGACTGGCCCCTGCTCGATGCGGTGGGGGAGGGGTGCATTTAGGAGCTGGGGTGCTCTCAGGTGTATGGCAGAGAAGAGCAGCAGAGGCCAAACAGTCTGACACCCTCTCCCACCCCCCACATATGCATGGAACACTCCATAGCCCCACTCCCTGTTCGCCGCTCTCACCTCGCTTCCTCCCTTTCTCATTCCTGCATCTCCTCCCTCACACCCACACACACTCGCCCACTCTTGTTCTGGGGCCTGTGAGCAGCTGCCTCCCCTGCGCTGCTCTCTGGGGCTGTTGGCCAATGGCTCTTTGCAGCCCGGAAGCGTGCGGGGGGTGCCGTGCCCAGGACCGGATGGTGTCCGTGGAACCAGCTCGATTGGCCCTGCAGCTGAGAGGAGATGGGGGCACGAGACAAACCCCCCAGTGTGGGGGGGGGGGGGATGGAGGAGATGAGCACAGATGAGAGCCAGACGGGGCGGAAAGGTGGGCAGCTGAGAGAGAAGTGGTGGGGGTAAGATAGGGAGACTGGACTAGCCAGGTGTGGGGGTGGGAGGAAGCCGGGGGCACCGGGGGGGAAGGAGCAGAGAATGAAGGGCTGGGGCACTGGGGCAAGCAGGGCTGCAGTGATGGAGGCGGAGGAACTCCCCTATTCTTCCTGTCAGCGATTATTTACTGCCCATTTCACTCTTCGGTGCCTTTTGATGGACAAGCTCTTAGAAGTTTCCAGCTGGCCGGTCACTCCCATTTAGCCTCCCCTCCCTGGCTCTGTGGCTCGGGACCCAGCTGCAGCCAGCACTGTGCGGGTGGGGTGGGGGAGATGGTAGCCAGTGGCCAGGATTCTCTCCTGGGGGGAGGTGCCTTCTGCTGCGGGCATCAGTGCCAACCAGCTGGGAAGGTTTTCAAGGAGCCTTCGCAGTTGTTCAGAGCAGCAGTGCTGCGAGCGTGTCCTGGTAGCTGGACGGACGGTTGGGGAGCTGCAGGGCTGAGCAGCATTGGACTAGCGAGGTCAGAGTGTGGGTAGCAGACATGCACGCTCTTGGCTGCAGCTGCATCGGGCGTCGCATGGCATTCAGCAGCCCCGTGAGAATAGCAGGTCTCTGCCTGCGTGTCACAAACACTCAGCCGGTGTCAGTCTGCTCCGTGCCCCCCAACAAGCAGGGGCCCCAGGCTCTGGCTGTACGTGGGTGTCATAGGGCTCACTCGCTGCTGCAGCGCCCCCTCGTGGCTGTGTCTGGGGAATCGGCGCTACTCTTCTCCAGCACCCTCTTGCATCGTTCGCTTGCCCCAGACCCTCTGTCTGCAGCTCGGGGTCTCTCGCGTGCAGCGTGTCACAGCCCTCCCGCCACGTCACTGTACAGTGCCCCCTTCCGGGCTACCCAGGCTGTCTGGACCAGCTGTCCAGTTGGCATCTCCCACAATCCTGTGCCACTTCTCAGTGGCTGGCAGGGGAACCCAGCCCAGAGACCCTCAGCAGCAGGTTCTGTGCAATCTCCACTCTCGCTGCTGTTTCCCTGGGCTGCTTCCTACTCTGCCCCCCACAGGCTTTCTTCTCCCCCTTCTGGGTAAACCCTTGCCCCAGGGCCAGGATCCCAGCACTTCTCTCGCTGCTGGGGGTCCTGTTTTTCCCTCTCTAAGCCCAGAGGGTGACTGCCAGCTTGCACACTGCAGCCCCCTTCTGCAGACTCTCTGGCTTTACCCTTTAGCCAGCTGGGCTTTATCAGCCACCAGTCATTGTCAGTCAAGCCAGACGCTCCGCCAGATCTGGTTAATTGGCCCCACCTGCCCCACCGTGACCCTGTCAGAGCTGGGGTGGGGTGAACGCCCGTCACAATAGGGCTCCCTGCTGAGCAGAACGTGGAGGAACCACTGCGGCCTGGTGAGGAAACTGAACCATGTTGGATTTGGAAGCAGTTGAGGGGCCAGCATGGCCCAGCTGCACCCTCCCTGCCCTTTGTGCACTGCAAGGCATCCATCATCGGGGGCTGCGGGGATGGCCACCCTGTGCCGGGGCTACACCGGGTCATTTCACTGGGGGCTTCACACGGACCCAGAACCAGTGCATCCCTTGGCCGCTGCTGCCCACTCAGATGGTGTTGGGCCTGGTCTCACTCCAACCCCTGCCCCCGCCCCCCGTGCCCAGCTGACTATGTCATTGGTGGGAGAGGGGCTGCATGGCTTTCGGCTGGTAGAAACCACCATAAAGGAGGGGTGGCTCTGCCTCAGTTTCTGCTTCTCTCTGCTCTGGGTCACTTTGGCAAAGGGCACGTACTGCAGTGCTTGCTGTCTCCCTAGTCTCTCGAGACGCCAAGACGCTCCGGCCGGGGACATGAGGGTGCGCGCGTGTGAGAAACCCTGGCAGTCTAGTGCTGGGTTTCAGGCAGCTGGCGCGCTCGTGGCCTTCGCTTGTGGGTAGCACAAAAAGCCGGAGTGGCGATGGGGCCAGTGGGGCTGAAAGTTCCAGTCATCAAAGCAAATCACAGGACAAGCGCAGGGATGAGGTGGCTGGTCTGGGGAAGCATCCTATGAAATGTCTCCATCACCATCATGTGGTTTGGGGACGGATTGTGCCAAATCACTGGTTTTCCCGGGCACCAAACCCAACCCTCCGTGCTGCAGCGACCGGTGGTTGTATTGGCCTCCACTTGCCTGAAAGTCGGGGAGGTCACAACCCGTGTTGAGCCTGGCCCAGGACAGGTTGGTGCCAATCCCAGCATCCTGCTGACAGCCTGGGTTGCCTCCTTCTGATGGCAGCCTGATCGCTGCCGACTGAGAACCAGCTGCTGGACTTGGCAGGACCTCAAAGGGGAGCAGAAGGTCAGCTTTGCCGAGGGCTGCTCTCAGCCAGGTGGGGAGCATGTTGCTGGAGCAGATATAACTGTCGCCTTTCCTTTGCTGGCACGTGTCGAGCGCGCCAGCCGTGTGTGCCAGGACTCCACCAGATGGCGGGGGCCCCTTGCAGCAAGATCCTCTTTGGTGTTTGCTTCCCCAGCCCACTCTTTGTTGTCACAGAGAGACCCAGGATTAGAAGCAAATACAAATCTAGTCTAAATGCCTGGGCTTCTAGGCAGCAGAGGCCCTGCACATGTTGTAGCTTGGGCAGTTGCTACCTTCTGTGCTTCCAGCGCCTTTCTCGCAGGCTCATGTTAATAAGCTGCTTTACGGTCTTAAGCTTCTGAAACCACCGATTTTGTAACAGACGCAATAATGGGGGTCAGATTATTTCCTCTTCGTCCTTCTCCTCTCACCATTGCAGGCGCCATCAGCTCCCGAAGCCGAGACCAAGTCCTGTCCGCTCCAGGGAATCTCTGAGCTCCATTTTACATGGTGGGGTGGCTGTGGCAGGCAGGGCCTGGCCAGGAATTGGGCTGAAATGGTCCCCAAGTCCAGCCCCATGTGCGTCTCCCCCACTGCCCTTCAGAGCTGTCATCTAAGCGTAGCTGTAGGGAGCAATCTGCCCCCAATGGCTAAAGCACCTGGCCTCACCTAGCAGAATCCAGCGGGTCCGCTCAACCTAGAGGAGTCGTTTGCACCTGCTAATCCCGTCACCCCAAGAATGCCTCGCTTGTGCATTGGCTGGGGGTGTGGGGGGAAGGGGTTGGCTGTGATTCAGTTGGGCATTGCTTCCCACTCCTTGCCCTACCCAGGGATAATGCAGCCTCCTGGGCTTGTTGCCCCCCACCCCACACCCCCGCACCTTTAGTGTTACTCAGGCTGCTTAGCAAGAGACCTGCTCCCCATTGAGCTTGTCTCCCTGTAGCTATTCACCAGGCCCTGACTTGATGGGGACGGTGATGCTGGAAGGATGAGGACCACTGGGAGATCTCACAGGGGAGAGATCCCGCTAGAGCAAATTCCTGATCTGCAGGACGTGCCGAGGCTGTAAGTGGAGCTGGCAAACGGAGGGCACCGTCCTGCTGGTCAGCACATGGGCATGCTGCTGGTACCCAGAGCCAAGGAAGAGACTTGATTGCAGAGGCTGTTCCAGCTAAGGCTTGGTCAGATCTCCTTAATGTCTAATGATGGGCAGGGGGAGGCGCCAATGCGGGGGGGGGAGGCCGTTCCCAGCAGTCCAAGCCTCTGGAGCCTGCAGTGTGGTCTGGAACAGGCTCTCTCATGAGATCTCTAGTGGAGCCACCAAGCTTAGGGCTGGGCCTAGATCCAAATCTGAATCAACCCCCGTTTTGCAGGTGGTTGGTTTCCGAGAAGGAGGATGGCCCAGTGGTTAGGGGACTTGAGAAACCCAGGTTCAATTCTCTGCTCTGTCCAGACTTCCCAGGGGATGTTGGGCCAGTCGCTTAGCCCCCCTGTGAATCGCTTCGCCCCTGCACGGAGGGAGAACCACTGCGCTGCCTCGTGGCTGCTCAGAGGAGAAATATGTAACATCTCAGGTGCCTCTCTGGCCCCAGCTGCAGTATCTAAGGCAGGGAGCCCAATTGCAGAGAGTGCTCTGAGCTGTGGTGTCTTGATGCAGCTCTAGAGCCCAGCTACACCTGGATTCAGAAAGGGGAGGTGCTGACATTCTAGATCGCTGCTCTGTGGTACAGATGGGGGAACCCAGAAGGGAATGAACATAGAGGCCAGATGAGGGTCTTGGTCACACCACTGTAAATCTGCCATGTAACCCTGGTAGAGTCAATGGAGAGTGGCAGCAGTGTGGTGGGGACCACGTTCCGTCTCACTATAGAAGGGCCTGGTCCCTTCACGTCTTGGTGTCCTCTGCAGCCCTGGTGAGGCTTCCGAGAAAGCAGTTAGGAACCTGCCCTTGTCTCTGGTCAGGGCGTCTCAGGGAGTCTGAATTTCGATTCTCAATTCCATGTGGTGTTGTGGGCTGGGGACTTTCACAGCCACTTTCCTTCCTGAGATGCAGTCACGACAGCATCAGACCTCCAAGAGATGGAGCAATGGCCCCTAGAAGCTTTTCTAAAGGCTGGTGTTGCCTCCAGCCAAGATATATCCTCCTCTGAGTTCCAGGTGGAGCTGAAAGAGGAGGCAGAGGGAACCCAAGGCAGGGGCTGCATGTTTCCCACGGGTGAGAAGCTGGTATCATGGGGGTGCACATCCTGTTGACCAAAGAGGAGGGGAGCTGTTCAGCGCAGGCAGCTCTGGTTTCGGTTCAGATGCCCTTTGAGAAGGCCGAGCCCTGAGGTTAATTAATACGCACGCTTCCCAATTAAAACTGGAAAGAAAGAAGACGTTTGATTCAATCAGGCCTTTTCTCTGCTTGTCTGCCAAATTCTAGTCTCTGGGAGCTGATTTTAATTGTGTCCTGAGTAATTTAGACATGGGCTTGAGATCTCAGGCTACCCAGCATAATCTACACTCTTTAAACTCTATAATTAAAGCAGATTCCCTTGGAGGACGTACGTCAGAACACATTCCCCAGGGAGCACAGGCAATATGTGTCCTGGGCGGACAGGCAAAAACCGCTGGGAGAGGTGTGTTTTGTGATGAAAAGTGCAGCCCTGAGGTTTCTTGCCCAGATTCCACTGGGGATAGTTCGGCCTCAACATTCCCCTCCAGGGTAACTAATTCTCTGTGCACAGGGGAAGTGGGGCTTGGCTAACACGAGGTGAAGCTGGGGCTGTGCTCAGACTCCACCTTAGAAAGCAGGGTCCTGGACAGCTGGGGGCAGGGCCAGCCAGCCTTATGACAGGCTCTCGTTGCTGCGTTGTGCAGTGTTTAGAACAAATAATGCAGATGCTAAAAACAAGCTGCTTAGCATTAATAAGAACATACGTGGCATTGAAATCAGGAGTCCCGTAGGATGTGCTCATTAAGGAAAGTGCTTCCCACTCACTTGGTAGTCATTTATTTTTACATAGCTTTGTTTAGTGTTGGGGAAACTGCACAAACTGCAGCTTCTCCCGGCACTGCTAGGGCTCAGGGTGTGAGCTGGGGAATGGCCCCAGGCTTTGTGCACAACAGCAACGCTGAGGCTGTAGCGCAAGCTCGTGCCCTCTGCCCGCGGAGTGGGTGCTCCACGGCCCTTGCACCCTGGCTGCCATTGCCAGAGCTGGATGTGTGCAGCAGATGGGCAGAGGAAGGCCGAGCCATGAGACTGCCACACACCAACGCTGTGTTTTCTGAAAGCGGAAACGAGGTGGCTGCCTTGTTCCTTACCAAGATGCTGCCGTGCTCCTCTGCTGCTTTGGAACGATTCTCTCATGAACTGAAGGAGGCAAATGGAGACACTGGGCTAGGCATAGGAACCTGGGGCTGAACCCCAGCTCTGCTGCATTCTTGCTGTGTAACCCTGGGCTGCTCACATAACCGCTCTGGGCCTCAGTTTCTACATCTGTGAACTGGGAATAACAATAGTTCAGCTTGGGAGGGCTCTTTACCTTCCAACAATGAACCAGTCTTCCCTCTGTGCACCGTGCCAGGTCCTAACGCGTGAGCTGCTCACCTTCAGAGACTCTGCCTCCCTCACAACAGAGGAGACCCTTGCTCAAGCCCCGGGTGAATGGTCTCCACCCACCAAACCAGAGCGCGTTAGCCTTTGCTGTAGAGAGAGTGAAGACTGGTATTGCAAGGCTTCTGCTCGCAGGACTGATGTGCAGGCAACAGAACTTAGGGGCGGCCCTGCCCGGGCTGGGACAGCAGGGGCCGTGCAGGTCGTGGGAGAGGAGCATTGGCAAGTCCCTCTGCCGTGGCCAGGACTGGAAGGGCAGGAATGCTGCGGGCTGGGATTGGGGCACTGAGGGCCGTATAGAAGCCCCTGAACTGGCACTCCAGGCGGGGCTGTGGGTGAGAATTAAAGCGCACCGGCAGAGCAGTGGGAGGCGTCTGCATGGTATCCTGCTGCTGGTGGCCCTTGGACTCCATGAGCAGGAAATTGACACACAAGGCGCAGGCAGAGAAATCCATCAGTTGTACTTTTTGCTGATGGTGGAATTGGAGGGCGAGATCCCAGTTAGGCCATAATCCGAGAACATTAGCGTCATTATTGTGTCATTGTGTCATTGTTTCACGGTAACGGCCCCAGCCCTGATGCTGCAGGAGCAAGAAGCGCAGCCCTTCGCTGTGTGTTGCAGAGTAGCTGGAACCAGGAGGCAGGGGCTTTCATCCTTTTTATGTAGTCAGCTTGAACCAAGAGAGCGCTTTTACGCAGGCCTGTAATTCACACTTATTTCCGGGGCTTGGCTGTTATGGAATTCTGAGGATATCTTCTTGCACTGACTGAAGCCTTTGGAATTCTTGGTGTCTGGGTTCCCTTGGTTGAATGGGTGGCATGGGAGGAGTGCCGCCAAGAATTCAGCAAGGAGACGGGGATGCCTGTTAAGCCCCTTATGCAATGTATTTTCCTGAGCTCTCCTGCTAACATGGATTAAAGGAAAGTGATAAGTCTGTGGGATTTCCATGCGTCCAGAGGGATGGAGAGATATTAAAGGTATTAACTTTTCTGTCGGGGGTGACGATAATTCAGTTTTCAGCCTGGATCTGAACTCTGCAAGAAACCCACAGGGAAGCGGCACATGCAGTTCTGTAGAAATCAGCTCCCGAGCAGAATCACAGCAGCAGGAAAAGCCATTGGGGTGGGAGTTGGAGGAAACCAGGTAGATTTGAGGGGCAGCTCTGGGATCTTGGTGGCTGGAAAGTCAGCACTGAGCAGGGCGGGATGAACTGGTTCTGATAAAATAGCTGCCCGCGTTTCACCCAAACGAAACACTCCTGGGAGGGAAGTTGCCTGTTCAGCCTGGAAGTGTGGGGGCCTCCAAACGCTGGAAGGCTTTGAGTATTCAGGTGCTAAACCCTCAGCCCCATGGAGTCTAACCAAAGAGGGTGGGGACAGGGTGGTCTCTCCTGACAGGGTAGAAGCTGTCGGTGGGATATGTCATTAATTGTGACACTAGCATTTCTGGAATGACCTGCCCATTGCAAACACTCTTTACAGTGGAACAATACTCTCCAGAGACGGTGAAAAGAATTCTAATGACACCTCTGAACAATATTTGTTTTGAGAGAGAAAAGCAAACCATATGGCATGTGGGAGACTGTTTGGGGTGGCATTAAATGAGGATTTGTTTTTCATTTATACTTTGATTTAGGCAGCGCTGGGATTGTGCTTGGTTTACTGGCCAGAGATCCTGTAACTTGGACGTCTTGCGTGTGCTGGAACGGGAGGCGCCTGGGAACAATCTGGCTTGGGAGAGCAGGATGGACTCACGGTTCCTAAAAGGCCCCTTTGCATACTGCTGGGTCTTTCTCTGGCTGGATATTGCTTCTTTTAAAAAGCCTGTGGATCTGCTGCTGCTCTCACGGACACAGGCAGGAGTCTGGGGAAAGCACAGGAGAGCTAGTGAAGGTTTTCAGGTGTAGAACTGACGTATGTGAGAGGAGAGCCAGGCCCAGCAGACATCTTTGACTTGGATGACCCTGTTTGTACAGAAAGGATCGTTCCCAGGATGGCTGCACTGGGGGCAGGCTCTCCGCAGAGAAGCTGGTCTCTTAGGGTCCCTGCGTTAGGGCTAAGGCATGTAGGCCAAAGTTAAATGAATGTGGGGGCTGCACAAGGGAGATGGCTTAGGGCTGGGCTGATGCCTACTGGACAGAAGAGCCTCAGTGTGTCTGCCCTCAGCCCCAGGGGGTGGGATCTTTCTGGTGAAAACCTCCCCTGACAGGCCAGGCGCAGGATGTGCCGTGGGCAGCAGAGGCAGGCTGCTGTGGGCAGGGGGTCTGAGTGCCCTGCAGTCCTTAACGGGGGG
Source organism: Chelonoidis abingdonii (assembly GCF_003597395.2). Lineage (NCBI taxonomy): Eukaryota > Metazoa > Chordata > Testudines > Testudinidae > Chelonoidis > Chelonoidis abingdonii. Next base: position 1,514,717 of record NC_133782.1, read on the forward strand.
CTGGCTCTCCCTTCTCTCTCCCCTGCAGCCCTGTTCACAGAGACCCCCCATGACATGACGGCCCATGCCGGGGAGGACGTGGAGATGGCCTGCTCCTTCCGAGGCAGTGGCTCCCCCTCCTACTCGCTCGAGATCCAGTGGTGGTACGTTCGCAATCACCGGGACTGGACAGACAAACAGACATGGGCTTCAAACCAGGTAACACCCCCCGCTGGCTTCTCTGCCTCAGAATTACTGCCTGAGATTTGTTGGCATTTGCCTTTGGCAAACCAGACCTGCCCTCCCCCAATGCCAGGGGCTGGTGGGGGGTCCTGCTCACAGGCATTCCCCTGCCATGAGGCTGCTGCCCCTCCCTTGGCTTCTGCCACTGCTGCTGGCAGCCTGGCAGTGTGCCCGGTTAGCAGGTATCTCTGGGCTGAGCCATTTTATTATAGTTTGCCCAGGGTGTTTGTGTCTCCAGTGGGCTGAATACGGAAACTTTATCCCAGTGGACCCCCCTCCCATCTCCTTCCTCAGAACCCATGTTTCGCTGTGGAGTCTGTTTCCCCAGCCCTCCCCAGATGGGAGGAAGGATTCTGGCCGCGAGTCCCACCCCACCATCAGGGATCATACCAGGATGATACAGCAAGGAAGGTTACTTCCCAGAGTCCCACAGGCCATGTTCTGAACCTTGGCTGGGCTGGAGCAGCTGCGGGGGGGTGCGTGGCCTCCCCCTGGTGTCTCTCTTTCCCCAGTTACCTCTGATGCCAGCTGGCCGATCCTGCTGGGTTTTGATAATATCACAAATGGATTTGTCTTCGTGCTCCTGTGTTCTCCCCTTGTGTCACCACTGTCCATCCCTTCATCGTCCGCTCCCCCTTCGCTCCGGATATCAGTCCTGGCAAACAGCTGTCTCTTTATTTCTCTTTCTGTTCACACAGAGATAAGGGCCAAATAATGGAAAGGCAGCCTTAGGTATTTTAATGAGGCTGTATTCTTGTGTCTCTGGCAGTATTACCATAAATTGAGAGACGTGTCAGAGAAATGCTATCGCTTGACAGCATTGCTATAGAACGGGGGTGGAGGGAGAGTGAGGCGGGGTGGGGGGAATGTGACTCTCAGCATGAGCTGAATGCCATGCCGCAGAGCTCAGACACCTGGGTCCCAGACAGAGCAGGCTCACTGCACTTGAGGACGCCACTGCACAGCTTAGTAGGCCATTCAGAGGCATTGATTCTCCTCAGGGGAAGTGCTGAGCTTTGAAGCAGCTCAGAGTCCAGAAGGGTGGGGAATGGGGAAGCAAGAGGATCATCTTGATACTGAAACCTAATGCAAACCCCAAATCTAAAACGTGATTCCAGCCAGAAGCCTTTCCCGATCAGTCCAAGCTTGTCTCTGCGTGGCCAAGCTGTCCGAGACTCTCCCTCCACACTGTTGCCCGTAGCACCCCGGCCTGCCCGTATTGCCCCACACAGCTGGGGTATCACGGCCTGCCAGTTAGAAGAGCAACCTGCTAAAGAAGTTACGTGCAAATTGTGGCCGCAATATTTGAACTTAGGAGCAGAAGATAAAACCAGAGCCTGTAAGCTGGGATCCCCCATGCCCACCGATGATGCTCAGCGCCTGCGGGTCGCCGAGGGGTCCCAGTTCTGTATCTGGATACTCGGAGCAGAGGCTCGGGCTCTACTTAGGTACCCACCTTGGGAAATGGTGCTCAGCACCTGGAACAGCTCCCCCGCATGGGAGGTTCACAGTGTGGGGTGGGGTGTGGCTCTCTGCAACAGGGTGATGCCACCTGGAACTGGTGAGGAGAGAGAGGGCAGAGAACAACCAGCTCCGTGAACAGCTGGTTTCTTCCCCTCCTGTTCCTTTCTCCACTTCCTTTACCCCAGGCCCCTCTGTGATGCTCGGGCTCAGCAGCAGCCTTGTCCCTATGCAAAGAACGTCTGTTCACTCCTAGATGCTCTGTGTGGCAAGGCTCCTGGGCTGGGGCAGGGTCCTGCCTGGTGTGTTCTCCAGGGCTCTTCCCAGACCACCCTTAAATCGCTGGGCCCACTGAGCCCCTTTCCTCGGGTGGATTATTCCCTGGTCTGAAGTCTGGGTTTCCAGACATCCAGCCTGCATTTTCCTCTGCCCAGACTGGTTCTGTTGCTCCTGGACATCCATCCCAGTGATCCCTGCATTCCTTAGCCATCGTTGAGCCCAGCAGCACGTTGCTAATCTCTCCTCATAAATCATTCACCTCAGCCCCTTCATTCGGCTTTTGCCTTCCTATTTGTCATCATCTGCCTGGTGCGGAGGGGCCCAGAACTGACTGCAGCATCCTCAGCGCGCTCCATCTCCCCGTCTCTGGTCTGGTGCCTCTGTGCCTGTTGCAGCCTGGTGTCATCATCTTGCACTGCAAGCTCCTTTCTAATCTGCAGTCTGCCAGGTCTCTCGGGCCGGGAGCAGCCTGTGTGAGCAGGCAGGACAGGTGCCTTTTCCAGGCGCAGCATTCAGAGCTGAAAGGCTGAAGCAGAATGAATTTTTCCTCTTTTCCTTTCACTGCTGAAACTTTCACTCAGTAGCACGCTTGCTTCCCCTCCTCCACACTACCTCTGCCACCTAAACACCAGCTCTCCCGGCCAGCTGCCTTTGAAGCATCCATTAGGGGCTGAGGTGTGAATTAGTCTGATGGGTTTTTCTCCCCTTCCAGCTAAACTAATGGGTTCTCTTCTCTCCTTCTCTTCCCACCCCCATTCCTCCCTCCCCGACAGCTAAAAGCATCTCAGCAGGAAGAAACTGGGAAGGAGGCGACGAAAATAAGCGTGAGTTTGGATAATGACTTCTGGCGAGGGCTTTAATTGAGGGTACAGCTGTAACTTTGGTCCCCGAGACGCTGGCAGCTTGAAGAAAAATTGCCCCGTTCACAAAGAGTTTTTTCAACTTGGTTTGAAAAGCTGCCGGTAGGAGAACTGGTGCATGTTGGGATCAGGAGCTGGTGGCCACTCTGCAGTGAAGGCTTGCAACCCACGGCGCATGAGTGCCCTGTGGCACTATGCGGAGTGATTCCCTCCCAAGGGGTTTGCTTTGGAATCTGAGCCTGAATTCTGGAGAGTCTCCCTGATGTACAGTGCAGTACGTGCTTGTGTGCTCTCCTGAATCGGGGCCATACATTAGAACAAAATGACTCAGTTAGCCCTTGAAGCAATTATGTTTTCTGCAGTGTTTTAAAATTCTTTGGGGTCTTAAGTGCCTGCTGTCAGTCCTGGTGGAGCAGTGCCCTTTCTCTGCCCAGTGACCACGTGATAAATCACGTCATTGGCCTTTGCCCGGGAAGGGCAGTGAGAGAGAAATGGTTTGGGCCAAAGACTCTGGCTTCCCTTCTGCTTCCATTGAGCCTGCTAGAGGGGGCGCTCTCGGGCTGGAGAATCCAGAGGGAGAATCCAACTGAGGGATCCACTGCGCCAGCGCTTCCGAACTGGAGCATGGGACCAGTCAGGCTGCTAGGCACATGCCTGCTGCACATCTTCTGGTGGGTCCTCCCGCGGCTCCAGGTGGCCCCACACAGCCAGGTTTGGGGTCCGCCCAGCTTGAGAGCTCAATCACTGCAGAACTAGCCTATGTGAAGGGTCCGATCCTGAGTGCTGAGTGCCCTGCTTCCTCAGTGGAGTTCGTGGGGGGTGAGGGACTTTGGGTCCTTGCAGGAGTGCTCAGCCCTGTGGCTCTGGTGGGGCTCCTTGCATGAGTGCAGGTTGCTGGCATGAGGAGGGCTGCAGCCTTAAACCTTGTTTATTAGCATTGCCTGGACGCTCTGGCTGCGAGCGGGGCCCTGACGTGCAGGGGGCGGCACAGACAGGTCGTGAGAGACAGTCCCTGGCCCCCAGAGCTCAAGGTCTGACCAGGCCAGACAGCCACACAAGAGGTTTCCGGCCCCAGGTTACAGGCGGGGAGCTGAGGCACAAGGACCCGAATTCTCAGTCCCACTAAGGCTCCTGTCCGCTACCTGCTGGTGTTAAGGAGAATCTGGCCCCAAGAGGGAGCAACTGGCCCCTGCGCACACAGGGTGTCTGTGTCCCAGATGGAAATTGATTGCCCGAGTCCCAGGCTTGGGCCTTTGCTGCAGACCCCACCCTTTCCCTCACCTCCCCGGAGCACAGCTGCTTCAATCTGAGCTGGCCTGAGTTCTGCGAAAGCCCCAAAGCTCATCACCAGCCCCGTTGTCGATCTCCCTGAACGGAGGGTGCAGACAGCCCAGGATAGATCTTCTTTGAGTTCCTGTAAAAGCAGCAGAGAGTCCTGTGGCACCTTATAGACTAACAGACGTGTTGGAGCATGAGCTGTCGTGGGTGAATCCATCTGACGAAGTGAGTATTCACCCATGAAAGCTCATGCTCCAAAACGTCTGTTAGTCTATAAGGTGCCACAGGACTCTTTGCTGCTTTTGCAGATCCAGACTAATACAGCTACCCCTCTGATATTTGAGTTCCTGAGGCATCTAAGGAACAAGTTCACACTAAGAAGAAAATAATCAAATTGATTTAGCAGATTAGAAGGCCAAAGACATTTTGGCTCACATGAACGGAATGAGTAGACACTAATTAGTTAAATAAAATAAATGGTCCTGGCCACCTGCTGTCACTGGCGTCTTCGCTCCCTCCCTGTCAGTCTGGCTCCCACCTGCGCTCTCTCGCTGCTCTGGCTCTGATAAGGCAGGCGCGTCACAGAGACTTCCTTCTCAATTATCTCGCAGTTCATGGCGGAGAAGGGTTTTGCCCAGGCCCAGGATGACAAAAATAGCAAAATATTTTAAAAATCCTGGTTCTAACTGCCATTGCTCTGATTGCCTGGGATTTTCAGAGCCCTGCGCTAGCCCGAGGAAGGCCGAGTAAGCCCAGCACATCACTCCCATGTTCTGTGCTGAGTTTAACAGCTGAGCTCACCCCTCCAGTGGTGGCACTCCCCAACCTCCTGTCTTCTTTGACAGGAGCTGATGGTGCTCAGTGCCTCACAAGATTGGGGCCTGAAAATACAGATACAGGCAACTGGAAACCCCCAGGCTGATCCAGCTCCAAGTCTCACGACCTAGGGGCATCTACTCTCATTTCATTGTGTGGGGATTAACATGGGTAAATCCTATTGACAATAATGACTCCCCCCATGGAATCCAGCACACAGAGAATATCCCCCTGGGCCTAGTCAGCTGCGTCGTCTCCAAAATGTTGAGCCACATTCATCGCCCTTCACACATTGTCCCACCAGGCATTTGTTTCAAAGAGCATGTGGTGTGGATGTGTTTCAAACCCTGATCTAGCTGCGATTTCTCTAGGGCACCTGTCGTGCTGCTGCCTCGGCGCTGAGGCTAGAACAACTCACCCTGATTAAGGTGCTTCTGTTTAGAAAATTCTCAGGGACCGATTCAGACCTGGCGTCCAGGGACTCTGCTACTCCAGTGGAGTTGCACAAGTCTGAATGTGGCTCGGGTGTGGATTCTGTGTAACAACCTAGGGCCGTGCCCCCTTGGACTGTGGCCTCGTGAACCCTCTGAAGCTAACTAGCCGCGAATGCTGCTCATTGTTAGCCTGGGAGAGCTCCAGTGTTACTGGCGCAGACAGGCTGCTTCCCCTGCTGATTCAGTATCTGTGGGAAATAGGGTGTCACTGTGCCATTGAAGAGAGAGTCAACGGAAATTTCAGCTACTTGTGGGCATCAGAGCACACAGAACCTTCTCATAAGAATCAGGGACGTTAATCCATGTGCCAGAGCCAGACGCCAGGGAGATGGGCTCCATGTTCCCGCCAAACACCTTGTGTAATTGTGTCTGGGCTTCTCTCTCCCCCGCAGCCCCCCGGGTGCTGTCACAGCTGCTGCATGCCATGCAAACTGGGGCTGTTTCAGTGGCAGGGAAGTGACTCCCGGACAAAGTGTCGGCAAGGGCTGGACAGGCCCGAAGGGAATGTGTAAATGTAAATCACCATCACTTGAGTCAGAGACACAGACTTTAAGGCTAGGAGGGGGATCACCAGATCAAGTCTGACCTCTTGTCTACACCTACCCACTGACCCACCAAGGTCTTACAGCCCCCGGGGCCCTAGACTGTTCTGTGCATGGGTGGAGAATAGGCAGCAGAGAGGGGCACCGTGTCTGAGGTCCCTGCTGTGGGAAGGAATTCAGTGAGCTAAACCCAGCTAATCCTGGCAAGCGACACCCCCTCTCCCCCCAAGGTCCCTGCCAGTCTGACCTGGGGGGAAATTCCTTCCCCGCCCCACATTACTGTGTGTGTAACAGCACCCCTTCCGGATCCGCTGGAGCAATGCTAGCGGGTTAAAGGCGTTGTATCGATGTGCCGCACAGGTGGGAATGGCTCCAGCTGGCTGCGTCAGACTGGGTTGAACACATGCTGGAAGAAGTCCTCAATGGCTCAGAGTGAGTGTACAGGCAAAAATATCCCTGTCTCAGCCCCCCGTGCTTTCCTCCCCTGGGACCCTGGCAGCGCTAGCTTGTGTGCGAGGCTTGGGGATGCCAGCCCAGCTGGTTTGGGTCATGTCCCTGCCCGGGAAAGGGCAGCGGTGAGAGAGTTACACAAAATGGCACTGGCTCCATCTCCTCGCTCCCCTCCACCAGCACAGTCTCAGCCTGGCCTGGTAACGCTCGCTGGTGGGACCTTTGGAAACGAGCAGCTCAGGTGCAGGGCTCCCCAAACGTGCCCCTGCTCTCGTGCCTTTGGAAATCGGGGCAAGCATGGGTCCTTGCTGCTCTGCCTGTGCCAGTTCAGTGCGATATACTGTGTCGCTGGGGTGAGCATCAAAGCAGCAGCATTGCCGGGCGACCAAGCTCTGTGAACTGCCCGGCCTGCTCCTTTTGCGACTTCTCTTTCCTGCGCTGGTTTCGAATGATTCCAGAGCTCTCTGGAAACTGCCACGGTTTGGCTGCTTTTCCACCAAAACCAGCACCAGCTCTGACTTTCTAGCTGCTCATCCGAGATGGGCTGGGTGAGCCTGGTCCGTTTGGGGAGGCAGTGTTGCCTGGCGTGGGGTTTGCTATGAGCTCAGCTTCAGAGCCATCAGTCTGGCCCCAGCTGGGAGGTCAGAGACCTGCCTGTCCAACCTGTATGGAACCGGCCTGGGGCCATGCAGCACATGCCTCTTGGAGGTGCTGAGCACCCTTGCTTCCCTTGGTGGGACCGTGGTGCCTTCACAATTTAGGCCCCCTGTTGGGGACCCGTGGGCATTTGGGACAATCCGCTGCTGCTCACTGGCTTCATGCCCAGGCCGCCAGGCACACGGCTGCTCCGCTCTGCGTGGTGAACAATGAATGCGTAACATTAAAATGAAAGAGAAGCTCACTGGCCCTTCCTCAGCCCCAGCCAGCTGGGACCCCCCTGCAGTGCCACTCCCAGCTAGCAAGAGGTGTGGAGGGTGCACAAAGGGAAGCAGATGGGAGGCCATGAAGGCAGAAGCTGCGGAATGATCACAGAACCGTAGAATCTCAGGGTTGGGAGGGACCTCAGGAGGTATCTAGTCCAACCCCCCGCTCAAAGCAGGACCAACTCCAACTAAATCATCCCAGCCAGGGATTTGTCAAGCTGGGCCATAAAAACCTCTAAGGAAGGAGATTCCACCTCCAAGAAGAGTGCCTTTGGACATATACCTATCTCCAAGAAGTGGAAGGGACCTTGGAAGGTCATTAAGTCCAGTCCCCTGCCTTCACTAGCAGGACCAAGTACTGATTTTTAGCACCAGATCCCTAAGTGGCCCCCTCAAGGATTGAACTCACAACCCTGGGTTTAGCAAGCTAATGCTCAAACTGTTGAGCTATCCCTCAACCCCTGATCCTGGGGTGGGGTCTTCTCTTTAACTGTGCAATTGCATTTTCCAGCATAATTAGGCAGTTAATTGCATGCCTGAATGTGATCAGTGCATTTTCCTGTGTAACTATGATTGATTCCCAGGCAGGCTGGGGGGTGATGCTTCCTCCAGCTCAGGCCATGGGGAGAGATTCGCTTTTGAAAACATTTATTTATTGATTGTTGTTTTAAACGTCCGTGATTATTAAACGTTTAGAGCCTGGGAAAGAAATGCAGGGAGATGAGCCATCCCTGCAAGTGACTGTGATAAAATGTGCAGCATCCGAAGGGGAAGTAAAGCAAACACAACCGGCCCCAGAAGGCAAACCAGACTCTGTGACCGACGTGTGGAAATCGTCGCACTGAAAGCTCCCGTAGCCAGGTGTTACCTGCTCAGACTTAGTCAGATCATAAATAACGTTCTCGGCTCCAGAGAGTCCGACTGCATTACAGCCCAGGAACCACCTTCGGAAGCTATCTGCATTAACCCCCATTCACGGCTTTTCAGCCAGAATGAAATTCAGCCCCGCTCAGGGGCCAGCTCCAGATCTGTGTGTCCGGGGGACTCAGGGGGACTTCAGCCTTGCACTAGGCTGCTCTCCCCAGGGGTGAATTTCACCCCAGAGGCGGAAGAGAAGTTGCTTTGAGCTGAGAGAGGCACAAAGGAAACTTGTCTCCTTATTGTAAACAAAAACTGCTATCAGAGGAGCCTGTACGGAGTATTGGGTGGCATTTCAAGGTACTTTTCCAGCAGCTTGGGAGGCAACAGCAAGTGCACGTGTCTGAGTTCATTAGCAAGCTGCTGGCTTGGTCCATTTGGGCTGTCACCAAAAGGCAGTTATGCCCATACAGCAACTGCATTTCCCTAGGAGGGCAGCGTTGGCCATGTCAGGAGAGACTGCTGGGCTACCAAGGCGATCAGTGTCCAGTTGCAGCATGGCCAATATCCAGTGCGTCAGAGAGAGCCTATCCAGCATCTAGCCCAGCGTCCAGTGGCTGCACCGGGGGAGAATATTCCTTCCTGACCCCTGTGGCGGTCACTTCACACCCTGAAGCATGACATTTCACTACTTTTATCTCAGCCTGCATCACTGCAGATATTATTAGTGATCATAAAATTATCCATCCCTTTTATAATCCAGCCACAAGACGGGACTGTAGGACCCACTAGCGCAGCAAATTCCACAGACTGACTGCAAGATTTGCAAAGGAGGTTTCCTTTTATTAGTGCTAAATTTACCAGCCCTTAATTTCTTTAAGTGACTCCTTGTTCTTGTAATACAAAGTTAAAAGGAGGAACTGATCCTTTCCCATGACACCCACCAGAATCTCCCACCCTTCAGCAAAAGGACTGGATAGCTCACCTCCTTTTAAGGCTGCAATACTTGGTGTTGTGCGTAAATTCTAGCCAGACTTCTAGCCTTCCCCATCTCGGTAAGCAGCTGTACTTGGAGAGATGGCATTGTCCAGTGGAACAGGGCAGCAGACTGGGCCTCATGACTCATTGCATGACCTTGGTCTAGGCACTGGGCCTCAATTTCTCCATCTGTAAAATGGGAATAATGATCTTTTGCTCAACTTTCCAAAGTACTCTGAAATCTGTGGATGAAAAGTGCTATATAAATGCAAACTGCTATTTAAATTCCTTCCTGACCTTGCTGCAATCAGGAGCATGAGATTTGCTGGCCCTTTTCCTAGTCTGCAGCTACAGCTGTGAGTATTGGTCACAAAATTATCCAGCCCATTCTAAAAATTCATCAACAGTATTAGACTCCCTGGCAGCTTCCTGCCCAGCTAACTCTGATGTTGCATTTTGAAAATGCGGGAGGAAAAAATCTTAGTGACAGCTTGGCCCTGCTGTACTGGCGTTCCTTGCTGCACCACAGGGCCTTCAACCCCAGCAGAGGGCAGGGGGAGATTGCATGCCAATTCTCTGCTGGGTTTACAGCTGGAATGACCATTGGCAGCTCTCTGAGATTCTCATTAGCAGACGCTGCTAAGGAAATGTGGCAGAGCAGTTACAACATGTTGCTACCGTGCTCCTGCAGGTCTCAGGAGCACCCCATCCGTGTTTGCGTAATGCCAGAACCGCCAGACTGCGTCCAGCCCGACCACCTCACTCCCATCTTAAGGCATCAGTTCATTACTCTCTGGCTCCATGGCCTGCAGCTGCAGAGCACATGCAGCCCTATAATGAATCCATTCATTAGGCCGGTGACAGGTCTCTCCTGCTCGCTCAGCCTGTGGCTGGGTTTGGTTCTGCCCTGTTGCTGCTTCAGCTGGGGGTTCACGACTCCCAGGCTGCAGCCTCCAGGCCAGACGCTAAACCCACAAAATCCTCAGCTCGTCAATGCAGTGGTAAGGAGAAAAATGGCCTTTCCCATCCAGTGTGATTAGAGGGAACAGAGCCAAGGGCCTCAGGGCGGGTTATAAATCTGATTTATTGACCTTACCCAACAGCAGCAGCTTGGACTAGTGCGTAAGTCTTAAATTTCATTGGGTGATAAATACTAAGAGCGAATCAATTTGGTAGAAAAGCTAATTAGCCTGCATGGTTCTGCATCGATCTCAAACACAGCTCGGTGAAGAATGCTGGATTTCATCACCTCGGCTGGAGCAGCTGTGGGCTGAAGGATCCCATCGTGCACAGGAGCTAGGGGTGAGGGGTGTGCATTAGAGGAGATGATGTTATGTCCCGGCCAGTGGCTGAATATTTCTCCTAAGACCGGCTGAATGGCATGTATCACAAGCGTGAGCTGCTTCATCCTCGTGCCTGGGGCCCTGGTTGCTCCAGTTTGCCTCGTTGTCATGGACTTGCAGATCGTGCCCACTCTTGGCCCTGTGCGGTCTGTGGGGGGTGCCCCTTTCAGTGAGACAGCCCTTCTCGGGGGTCCACTCTCTCTCGGGGTCAGGCCCCTCCACCTCCTGGAGCCGCACCTCTCTGAGCCTTAGCACGTCTGTCTCTGCCGTGGGCCCCCTCCGGGAGTCCACGCACTCTGGACCCCCTGGGCCTCTTCACCCCCAAAGGGGCTGATGCAACCCTGCTCTCTAGACCAGAGTGACTCTCAGCCAGCATAAAACAGGAGGGTTTATTGAGAGTTGAACACAGCACAGGAAACTCTCAGGGCCTCAGGCCTGGCCTCTCACAATAACAGCACATCCCAGTCTCCCCGCGTCCAGGTGGGCTCTGGCTGCTTCCCCTCGCCAGCCCGAGCCCCCCTGCTTTCCAGCTGGGTCTCTGATATCCCCGGCCTCAAGCCCCGCCTCAGTCCATTGTCTTCTCTCCAGGTAAACAAGGTCGTAAACAGGAAGATCTGGGTCTCCTCTCCGCAGCTCTCCTCTGGCTGGAACCGGCTGGTCAGGTCACCGGGGTCCTCTCTCTGCAGCCCATTGTCCTCCCACTGGCCAGAACCGGTTGTGTCTCCTGGGCTGGGGTCCCGAGTCCCTCTCCAGTCCTCTGTAACAGCAAACTCCCTCTCCCCTCACCTCGTTAAACCAGTAACACCCAGGGACATAGAGTCCCACCCCCTGTGCATGCAAACCCTGGAAAAGACAGAAAACCCCAAGAAAATCCCCCACTTCGTCACACTCACCTCTTGCCCCTTTCGGTGGGATGGTTAATCACAGGGTCGCTGATCTCACCAAGGGGGCAGGGCCTGGCGTGAGCCAAGCGCTGGGGGCAGCCAGGCACTGATGGTCACTCGCTCCAGCTCCCGTGCCCCCATGTTTCTTCTTCTCCCTCTAGCTATGGTGGCTCTGGAGGGTGCTGCACAGCCAGGGGGAGATGGGGCTAGCATGGGCCAGGGGCACTGGACCTGGGGAAGGCTTTTTCAAGGGCTGCAGCAACTGCTTTCCCCTGCCCTGAGCAAGAGCAGAGTCTGGGAGCAGCTGTGACTCTGAAGCCTAAGGCCCCACCCACCCCGAGTTGTTGGTGCCTTCCTTGGGGGCAGAGGCAGATTAGGGTTTTGTGGGGCCCTGGGCCAGAGCAAGTGGGGGCCCCTCCCCCCACTCCTGCCGGGGAAATGGGGTCAGGGTATGGGGGTTTCTGCCCATCCAGTGCTCCTGCTGGGGAGCGAGGTCAGGGTCCGAGGGCCCTGCACCCCAGCAGATGGGCTGGGCGGATGGACAGAGTGGGGTAAGCCCCTGAACCTCAACCCCACTCCCTGACAGGAGCGCCGGCCAGGCAGAGCAGGTCGGGACGTGGGGGTGCCCATTTTTCTAGGGTCCCCCGTTGGTCCAGTGGCTAATCCACCACTGCATGGGGGCATTGCATGGAAAGGTGTGATGGAGAGTGGGAGGACTGGGGACGGGCTGCCCCGCCTAGGGGCTGGTGGGGGTTAGGGGAGCTTGTTCTTGAAGCCCTTCTGCTCTCAGCGCTGTGCTCTCTCCTGCTCCCCGCCAGGTGGTGAAGGTGGTCGGCAGTAACATCTCCCACAAGCTGCGGCTCTCCAGGGTGAAGCCCACCGACGAGGGGACGTATGAGTGCCGGGTGATCGACTTCAGCGACAGCAAAGCCCAGCACCACAAGGTCAAGGCCTACCTGCGGGTGGAGCCGGAGGAGAGCTCTGAGGCGCCCCACCACGGCTCCTCCGCCAGGCACATGCAAGACACCCAGCTGCTGGGCGGCCAGCTCTCTGACCACGCCAGACTGAGTGGCACCCCCTCCCACCACCAGCACTACCACCACCACAAAATGGGCAAAGAGCTGAGGAAGCGGGCGGCAGACACCTCCTGCCTGCTGTAGACTGAGCCGGCGTGGCACGGACCAGGCTGCTGGATTCCCCCCCCCACCCCGACATACACACACGTCCCTCCCCACCCTAGACTGGGCAGAGGAGGAGTGCACGAGGACCGGTGCTGGGTCGATGGAAATCTAATGCTCCGAATCAGAGACTAATGGGTGTGCGCGCACACGCTGTGACTCTCGCATGTACCCCTCTCTCCGCACCCTGCCACGTAGCTATGGATTTTTAAATTTCTTTAAAAATACCCTTGAGCTGATGCAGTGCCGTCTCCAGGACTCGAATGCAGAAATGGGACCTCTCTGTTCCCAAGTAGAGTGTGACCAGAGGTGGGGAACTTCCCCGGTGCCACCAGCTTGTAAGAGTGGGGGGGAATCTCCCTGCTGTCTGTGCCCAGGGGAGAGGCTGGAGCTCATTTCCATGGAATATGGCCACTAGTCGCACTGGTTCCCCTGGGTGGCCGTGTGCAGACAGGGCTTCCAGCTTTGTGCCAGGTTTAGTGTATGCCAACTGCTCCCCCCCTTTTCGCATTGCTAGCTTTTTATGACTCCAGTGAACCCATCTGGGTCTCTTGGTATGTGGGAATCGCAGTCACTCCCCTTTGCTTTGCCCAATGAGTCCTGTCCTCCCTCCCTCGAGAGACCCAGTGTAGTTACTCTGGTTGGATCCAGTCATGTGGATACAGCTTATGTCGCTCATTCCTATAGACTATAAATAAAGTTACCTCTTCCTCCTCCAGGCTGCCACAACCCGCACCTCCCAGGCCGAGGAGGCCAGTCTCTGAGGGCATGGGAGGAAGAGAGGGGCAATCTGAATGGGTTTTAATGAGCCATCCCATTGGCTGGAGGAAAGGGGCAGAAACCGCCAACCTGCCTAGATTGGGCCTGGGTCGGCTGGTTTGTGCCTAAGCTTGGAGAAGCGCAGAGCTCTGCTATCTGGAGTTAGCCCAACCCCGGGGCCCAAGAGCTTTAGGGAGGTTTTGCACCCACTGCCCCCTTTCCTCATTGCATTTCATGGAGAAGTGGGGAGGGGTCGGGCCTGGCTCGCTCCTGAGGACTGGTGATGGTGCGCAGCCCGCTGTAGGACTCAGGCTGACCTTCCCCCACTGTCGAACCCGCCCCTCTGTCCAGGGAGGGGGGTGGGTTCAAACCACAGCCCGGTTCTGAGCATTCCTACCTTGGTTCAATACGACAGGCCAAGCCCAACCTGGTCCTGGGGCATGCGTTAGTATTTCTATGTGCGCCGATCATCCGCGGGGAGGGCGAGCTGCAGCCCGCAAGAGCAGCTCCTGGCGCAGGCGGGAGGCCATGGGCCCCCTGACCTGCAGTCACACAGGAGGGGAAAGGGGATCTCAGCTGGTCTCTTGCTCTAACCTCCCCATGCACCACATGATCCAAGCTGTGACTTGCAGCCCCGCTGAAGCGAATAAAGCTCTTTAAATGAACGCAGCCTCTGCCTCTCTGTTCACAGCAGCATTTTACAGGGGGCCCTTTAATAAACACTGGGCAATATAATCGAGCAGGGTACCATGTGAGACAGCATCCTCACCCCCCCACCCCATGACAATGCCCCCTGGAGGTGCCCCGCAGCCATGACACACCCTAGCCTGGTGCTGGTCCCAGCTGCAGACCCTGCCAAGCTGCAGAGCAGCACTTTAATTCCAGCTGAGGGTTTAGATTCCCCACAGCTGGGGGATCAGCTGCAGCTGCCAGTCCTTTGTCTCAGAGCCTCACCAGGAGGCCAGGATCCTGCAGTGCATGTGGGGAGACAGGAGTTGCCCTCTCAGGGCTGGCTTGGGTTGTTTGGCTGTAAGCTCTGCACAGGGTGAGTCTGGGGTTTGTTCTGACGTTACTAGAGCCCTTGGGGGAGGGGGTTGCTCAGCCTGGCCTGCTGGGAAATGTCTCCAGCCCTGCCCCTGACTGCCTGCTGGGGGTGCAATGCAGAGCTTAGACTGAGACAGCAGTGCTGGCCGCTCCCACATCATGTGCACATGGTGAAATGGGCAGCTAGCGCCTTGTGTCCGAACTCCTGCCCTGCCCTCATGTCAGGGCTTGGCCCTATTGTTAACAGCAAACTCCTCCAGATCCTGCTCTGCCAAAACAGGCTCCTAGCCAGCGTGAACTGCCCTGCCAGCCTGACTTGGTGGGTAATTACCCACCATCTTTGAGCACCTGAGCCCAGCACGACCCAGCTGTGGAGCTCTGCATTCTCATACCACGGCTCTGGCCTGCCACCACCTTCCATGTGCTGGGAGCACTTGCTTTAGAGCAAAGGGAGGGAAGTGAGGCCAGGACACCAAGTTTCTCTCTAGCGTGTCTAGCCGCGCCCCATGGGCTCTTCAGTCCCCAGTGCAGAGAGACCCTGGCTTTCTGCTAAGGGCGTTGCTGTGCCAGTGCTGAGCAGTGCTGAGTACCAGGAACACAGCAGAGGGCAGAATTTGGACTCTTTGTGGGCAGACCTGGCTGCTACCCTGAAAACCTGACCAGTTCCTGGTACCAGCTGGTGTACAGGGCCATGCAGCTACTTACAGGACAAAGTAAGAGGCTCAGATTAATTCTCTCTGCTTAATTTTGTGCTGTGCCTGGAGAGGTTTCCATTGGGTCCCTGCCTCTTTTTGTGCCCTGCTGATGGGAAGCCTCAGCCTCACCATGCTGTGTCCTGCAGCCAGACCCTGGGCTTTGGGAGCTCCCTCCATGCACATTGTAAAAGGGAGCAACTCTTCATGGCCCCGTTGCTGTGGGTGGGGGAGCTCAGATCAGGTGTTGGCCCTGGTCTGTGCCAGGTGGCTACAGAAATCCAGTTGCATGAAACGCAACTGCCTAGAGGGGCCGGCTTTCCCTTTGGCACCAGGGCAGGCTCCGTAGGAGCCATCTGGATCCGTGGATTTCAGGGTGTTCCCCAGACTCAGCTTTTCGTAATGACTAAAGAGAAGCTCTGAGCCCTGCTGGGGCTGAAGCAGCTGCCTGAGAACAAGCTATTGCAGCAGCGGGTGTTGGTGAACTTCAAAGTCCGATGGTGCCCTCACAACAACCTGAAAGGCAAACTGCAGGGCCCTCGGTTTCCTGATGGCTCTGCTAACAGGGTCACATAACTGCATTTCTCCAGCGCTCTAGGGCCATGGCTTAGCAAAGTATGAAATACGTTAAAAAATCCCCCAGGGCCAATGCCAGGCAGTTAAAACCAGAAAGAGAGGCAGAGCACACGGCTCGCAGTCAAGGACAGTAATAAAAGCTACCCCTTCCCTTCCCCTTCCTCCCACCACCCTATCATGTTTGGCATTGTCCACAATAACACAGGAGGAAACTGTGCAGAACCCTACAAATACACAGGATACTTTGCCAGGAAAGAAATATTTACCAGCTCCTGGGACTGGTAGTTTTAGCAGGAAATCCAGCTCTCCCACTAGCAGTAAGAATCGCTAATCTGTCTCTCCCTGAGCAGCCCCTGGCGTGTTTGTGTTGCTCTGATACCTCTGGTCAGAGGCAGGCATCTCTCCTGTGAGAGAGAGGGGAACCCCCTCCCCCCCCCGCAAAAAAAATAGTGAAACTAATCGACAAAGGCTGGCAAAGAAAGCGAATTAGAGCAGCCTCAAGAGTGACCCAGGGCTGCGAATCCCTGCAGAACAAATGTGAGTAAAGAAATGGTGGCATCTGGAGTAATAGCCTAAGAAACTGGAGGTGAGTTAGTAAAACCAACAACTGGTTGTGTTAGGAGAGATTCATTTCTGTGGGTTTAATTGAACCTGCAGGAGCAAGAGACACAGTTCCAGCTCCTGGTCTGCTGCCCCCCAGGTCGCTGAAGCAGGAGAGCACCGTACAACCCCTAGAACACAGGACCAAACTCCTGTTGGGCAATGGCTGGCCAGCTCTACCACCAACTGGTAGCCCTGGCATGCCTGCCACACGCATTGCAGAGGTCCCAGAGCAGAAAGATGCCCCAGCTCAGCTGCCAGCTGCGTGCCAGCCTTAAACCAGGGCCTCCCTGCACTTGCTGCTGGGCTCTGGCGTAGGAGCAGCGCAGGAAGGATTTTCCCCCCTTGCCTGTTTAGATTCTGCAGGAGTCTCTGCAGGACAAGCGGGTGCAGGAACTGGCTGCTGTATCGCTCGCTTGGGGCACTGTCTGTAGGCCTTGGCACTGACTGGCGTGGGGTTCCTGGCGCTAGAGTGGAGACGGGGCTCAGGTGCAGGCCAGTCCACATGCCAAGCACACCCAGCCCCTGCAGCTCCCCCGCCATGCAAGGGCCGGCACTGCTGAGCCCCATCAGCCTGCACGTACATAGCGCCTGCCCCAGTGGGCCCTGTGTTAAGGTCACAACAGCCCTGGGCTCTAGGAGGCAATAAATCCATTTCACAGCAGGGGAGGCTGCAGCAGAGGGTTAAGTAACTTGCATACGATCAGGAATGAAATCCCAGTCTTCTGAGTCCCCATCCTCTGAGCCAGCTCCACTAACCTCCCCGCTTCCGTCTGCCTTGTGCATTATCTCAAAGCTACCAGCTGAGGTCTGGCTGCAGAGTTATCATCACTAGCACCGGGCGTATGCGGCAGAAAGAGCTCGTTTCAGGTACTAGAAAAAGGGCTGAGCTGAAGTGCCAGCAGTTAGATAACCTTCTGCCCCCCGCCCTTTGTTTGATTTGTAAACTGAACAAACTTAATATGCAAGTCACTGGTAGGGAATAAATAGGCACCATGAAAATGTCATTTCCATAGAGTCACTTTTCTGACCATTATCCCGCTGCAAACAAAAACAATTTACTCTGCCTGTAATAAAGCAGGGGTGATAACAAACCTGAGAGGAGCTGCACAGCTTGCTCCTGAGAAAGGCTGGCCTCCCTGCCCCGGCAGCCACTTCAAAAGAAACACAAAATGCTGGGCAGAGACTGCAGCCACTAAGAATTTCCAACAGATCCATAAAGCCCAAAGAAACCCCATTGCGTCACATACACCAAGGACCTGGATGGAGAAGCTGTCTATGAAAAATCAATCCTCTGTCAGGAGACAGACACATCTGCGGAACATAGATCCACAGAGGCATTGGAGAGGATATGTAAAAACAGCCCTGCTGCCATCAACTAAGGGCGCTGCTCCATTAGCCAAGGCACTCGGCGACTGTGGCCCAAACTGCCTGGAGCCAACCACCAATTCTGAGCATGCAGTGAATCTGGGCGCACAGCACTGGCATCTATGTGTGACGCTTTGGAAGCAGCTAACTGCTTGGGCCTGTATGCAACTGCCTGTTTGCCTGTGGAATCAGCTGTGTGTGCAAATGTGTGTATGAATGTATATATGGGTGATCAAATCAAGGCAAGGTGGACGTTAAAGCCCTGTTCAGGTTTGGCAGTCGCTGTTTGCTGTCGGCTTTTTAAAGACCATTTCCCCATTGACTCCAATGCAGTTCCATGGTGTTCCTGTTTTCTGCCTCCATGGCTCTAGTAATTTTAAACCACAGCAGCTTTTGCAGTCCTGTGAGAGCTCAGGAGCTGGGCTGTCCCCATCTCTGCAACTAGCTGTGTCTACCCACAGCGGGCGGATATTAGGGATTATTCAAAAGCCTTTTTGGTTTCTATTGAAAGTGTCAGAGCAACATAAGGCCCGTGATCCAGAGAACCCCTCTGAGCCTGACACTGCTCATGCTACTTCTCTTCCTCTGTGGGGGCCCGAGGAATTATCGTTAACGGCAATATAAAGTTAAACCTTTTGTAAGTGGCCACCTGAGGACCAGCAAGAACCACTTGCCCGGTGAAGCTGGTCTTTAACTAAAGGTCAAAGAAAATTGTACTGGAAGCCTTGGGGAGACCTTAAAGTGGCCACGTAAGCTCAGGGCCTTGCCTAGTGGAGGTGGGACAGAGCCGGTTCTAATGCCTGGAATTATTTGTAACCTTTTGAAGTCTAGGGCTTTAATGCAGTGAAAGGTGCACGGGGCTTTGACAGGGCAATCTGGGGACAGACGGCCTGCATGCATCTCTGGATAAGTGCTGTGGCTGGGCGAGGGGCCAGGGAATGACGCTCAGTGGCTCAGTTCCACAGACCATGAAGGAGACAGCACTTGTATTCTGCTAGCGAGAGGCTGTCAGGGCCCTAAAGCCGGGGGTCCTGCCCTCTGGTATTGGTGCTTGCGCTAATATAGCAAGAGTCCGTTACACCCCACCCGCTACTTTACTAATGAGCCTCTGCCCTGGCCCCAACCCAGCTGCTCCACCCCACCCCGGAGCCTGGTGTTTGCCGCAGCCCACTCCTCTGAGGGGGTTTTGTTGTAGTCAGTATTGGCAACATGGGGCAAGAGTCTAATTTGATTGCTGTGGTTGCAGCTGTGTTTAAAGCCTCTTGACCGCTCGTGGCCCTGCGCTGGCTGGGCCATTGCTGCTGGGTGTAGAGGTGACTGCAGCCCATTTGCTGTCAGACGTGTCTGCCAAATTCTTCACAAGGTGAGTGGCTGGGGAGCGGTTCAGGGACAGAAGCAGAGCAAAGAGGTGGGTTGATGAGCTGGCAAAACCAAATTCCTGCTCTTTCCCAGCCAGGCCAGGCCTGGCCATGAACACCTGTGCCCAATAAAGGCCTGCTGTGGTGTGTCTCCATTAGACTGATGTAACAGCCGGGTCTGGCTGCATTCCTTGTGTCTGTGGGCTGCTTTGGCCTCTAGCCACTCTGCCCATGAGCAGCACGTGTGGGACATGGCTCTGACTTTGCTCCACGCATGTTGCTACGTCACTGCTGAATTTGGTTCCTGGGGCGATGCTCTCCTGATGGCGGGGGATGCAGAGCAAAGGCGCCGCTCCGAACCAGCAGCAGCTTTTCTGTGTCAAACGCGAGTCATGTGGTCTCTGTGCCTTGGCGGGTTTCCAGTGGTAAATGGTCGGTTTACCTACAAACCAGAAGGCTGTTTCATTAGGTCACCAGGAAGCCCACACTAAACATACAGCGGGTTTGGGTTTTAGGTGTTCCTCTGCCACCAGCGTTAGCCCCTAGGGAAGGCAGATGGTAATGACGAGAACTCTTCCAGTTCCTTTTGTCTCACGTCAGCCCCAGTGCGACAATGCCGCACCTTCCTCCTTTCCCCCAGCCCCGCCCGGGAAGGGAAGATTTACTGCTGGGGCAGGCTGGGTCTGCCCAGACCACTGACCCTGGTGCCTGGCTCCTGCTGTTTCTGACAATAGCGAGTGGCGAAGGCCCGCAGGCGCTTTACCTCAGAAGACTTCTTTGCTTGCAGCACCATCTACAGGAGCCCTGGCTAGACTCTGCACTGGCTCTGCCCAGAGCCTGGCGTTGGCACAGCGCTGGCCATGGGTACACATAGGGCCCCATTCTCACTCACACCAGCAGGGCCGGCCCACACCATTTTGGCACCTGAGGTGGGGAGCTCAAATGATATCCCCATACCCCCTTGTAGACACAATTTTCTGCACTCTGGGTCCCAGTGATGCCCCCCCACAGTCTGGCACCCGAGGCGGCCACCTCAGTTTGCCTCATGGTGAGGCCAGCCCTGCAGACCAGTGCCTGACTCTCCCCCTGTGACAGGACACTTGGGCCTGGTGTGTTTCGCACATGCCCTGGCTTTCCAAAGGCTCTGCAGCTGGGCAAAGCACTGCAGTTTCTCCGGGCCAGCCAGTGGCAGTAACCGCTCACCCTCCAGCCATCTCCCTCAGCCCTGGCTTTGAGCTGACACGATTCGAGGCACCATCTGCTGCGGCCACAGGGGAGTGGGCACCACAATGCGCGTGAGCTTGGCTCCTCTACCCTTCCTGCAAGCTGAAACTCACTCCACTTCCGGCCTCTGGGCCTTGTCCCTTCCTCTGCCCAGGGGTGAATTCCACCCCACAGGCAGAGCAGAGAGCCAGCTGATCAGGATGGTGCAGCGAGCTCGGCTCTGTAGGCAGAAGATCCCACCTGGTTGTGAGGTTCATGTTCAGCTGGGTGTGAACGAGGCTCGTGGGCCATTCCACACACACATGCTGCTGGAACGAAGCCCCTAGCAGCGTGCAAGGGAATTCTTTGAATTATCACACCGCCTAGGGGACTGTCATGGGCCAGGACCCCACTGTGCTAGGAGCTGTACAAACACAGAACAAAAAGTCAGGCTGCAGCTGCCCAGCGCTGCCCATGCTGTGCCTGGCCAGGCCTCATTCCCTCCTCTCCCAATCGCTGATTTGTTGTTTCTGGTTTCCAAGTGAGCAGCTTGGGCACTGCATCCTGGTGAGGGCTGTGTACCCACTCTGCCCACAGGGAGCGCTCAGACACCCCCCTCTTCACCCTACGCTTTGCCCATGGCAGCCTGGCATGCGACAGCTGAGTAGCACTGGCAAGATTCAAAGACATGCTGAGGGTACTTTGTGGCAGGAGATAGGTTGCTAATCAAGAGAACTGGCCACTGGAAAGGGAAACGATGGCTACAAATGCAATGCCTGGCCTTAGTTTGTGTAAAGTCCCCCTGGCAGGACCTGGGAGTCAATGAACGCTCCCCATAGGACCTTTCAGAACCCCGTCACCAAATGGGGAAGGAAAGAGTCTCATTTACAAAGTAATCAGCCTGCCGCTGGACTCCAACACCTCTCTGCATGATCGCAATGCAGCCTCTTTTCTGCATTCCTCAGGAAAGGCGGTGCTGACACTCTGCTTCCAATCCAATCACATGGCCCAGAGGGCTTTAGAAAGGTACAGAACTGGAAAG
Organism: Chelonoidis abingdonii; assembly: GCF_003597395.2. Classification (NCBI taxonomy): domain Eukaryota; kingdom Metazoa; phylum Chordata; order Testudines; family Testudinidae; genus Chelonoidis; species Chelonoidis abingdonii. The sequence goes on from NC_133782.1 coordinate 1,535,925, forward strand.
CATGCCATGTATTGTCTGGAGTTGACAGGTCTCAGCAGGAGCCGTACTAATCATTTGCAGGATCTGAGGTAGGCTCTGACTGCACTTTATCTGTACTGTATGTACAGTCAGTCAGTCACAAGCTGCAAAGCAGTGGAGAATCAGTCCTCATGGTCTCCAGTCTAATGCATGCAAAGGGGTAGGCCCAGCAGTGCTCAACATCTCCATTTGGGATTTAGAGTAAGCTCTGAGATGTCACTACCTGAATGTAACCTACAGCATGGTCAAGCTGCATAGCTTCAGAATGTGATCTATTTAGAACAGAAACAGCTGGTAGGAATTCTAAACAGCTGGATATAAAAAAAGGCAGTAGACTGTCCTTGAGACATTGAACTAAACAAGGTCTGGGATGTGGATTAAAAAAGAAAAGAAATAGAATATCACGGTTGGAAGGGACCTCATCTAGTCCAACCCCTTGCTCAAAGCAGGACCAGTCCCAGGCAGTTTTTTACCCCAGTTCCTTAAATGGCCCCCCTCAAGAATTGAACTCACAACCCTGGGTTTAGCAGGCCAATGCTCAAACCACTGAACTATCCCTCCCCCTCTGTTTAGAAAAGGCATAAATATTTTATTTCCTAAAATTAATGGTGCAGAAAAACCAGCTAATGCTGGGTGTAGTTTGATGCTTGAAGCCAGACCCCAAGCAAGATCATCAGCAAAAAAATGAGGTTCAAACCTGGCTGTGAGTGATATTCAGCCATATCACTTGGTTAATTGCCACTCTAGCTGCCAAATTCAGGTTTAAGAAAAAATAGTGAACAAAACCCAACAGGTTTGGTTCAGTTTTCATTAATGCAACAGGTCTTTCCTCTGATTTTAATGTCTGCCTGCAATGCTGTGAACCTAATCACTGCACCACTGGGCTAGCGCAGGCCCAAGGGGAAACATAACAAGGCCTTAGCCATGTTCCTTTCCCTGCTTAAACATCATCTGTTTTTGCTTCTCTGAATCTTACTTCTCTCCTCCATCTCCTCCTCTCATGGTAACAGAATGTGGGATGGAGTTCAGTGCTTGCAGGGAATCCACATGCTCAGTGTCAGCTGTGATGCAGTTTGTATCATCAGTAATGCTCAGTTTTTAACTTTGAAAGGCCTCAGTCTTTCTGAATCAGAATAATTTCTGCGGTCTAGCTGCTGCCTACAAGCAATATCGTGCAAGCAAACAAAACAGTCCTTGGTGATGCGGTGCCGAAATAATACAACCCTTGGTGCACTTCCAGGTGCCATAAAACAGTGAGCACCACTATGCTATACTTGAACTACAAAGAGCCTACCCAGGACCCAGAGGCTTTGGGTGCTGAAATATTTAACAGGATGCACAAAAGAATTACAAGAATGATTTGAGGTCTGAAAACAGGCCTCATGGTGAGTGCCTTAAGGTGCTCACTTTAGTTTATCCAAGGGAAGGCTAAATAGGGACTTGATCAGTCTACACGTAGCCTACTTGGAGAAGCGTCTGCTACTAGGTGATGGCTATTTAGCAGAAAAAGCCTAACAACATTCAAGGCTGGAAGCTGACACTAGACAAATTCAGACTAGAACTATTTCCCGCCCCTCCCCCCCCTTTTACAGGGCACGGTGATTAACTATCAGAACAACTCACCGAGGGCTGTAGGGGAGCTTAAACACTTGCCGTCTTTAAGTCGAGACTGGCTATTTTTCTAGCACATCTGCGCTAGCTCAACCACAAGTTATGGGCTTGATGCAGAAATTACTGGGTGATGTTCTCTGGCCTGCAATGCAGGTCAGATTAGATCAGTGGTTTTCAACCCTTTTACATTTGTGGACTCATAAACAATTTTGACTGGAGATGTGGAGCCCTCTGGAAATCTTAGACCTAGTCTGTGGCCCCCAGGGTTCTGCAGACCACAGGTTGAAAACCACAGGACAAAATGACCAGAATGGTCCCTTCTGCCCTGAAAAATCTAGGCAGAGATCTGGGAAGTAAAACCTGCCAGTCTCGTTTTATTGCCCATAGTGAGTGAATTGCAGAATATGAACTACCCCAACGCTGCTAAATCCCTGCTGGTTTGATCATCTCCACTCTTATCGGAAGTGCAGGTGAAGGATTTCCTTTGAAACATGATTTTTGTTTAATTATTTCTTTAATACGAAGCACTGCTAGAGACAGAGTTCTAACCCCAAAGAGAGTTTCTGCCATATTGGAGAAGTTATGGTCAGCGAGGGGAGGAAATTTCAATTCACGGTTTCAGGCCGTCATTTATAATCAGTGAAGAAGGGGATGCGAGTGTACAGTGGGGGGAGGTAGAGGAGGGACGCACTTGGAAGCAGGGGGGATGCAGCTGCATTCTTGGCCTGGGGCAGCACTGGCAGGGGTGTTCTGCCAGGGACCCCAGGCAGCAGCCCAGCATTTTGACAATAGGGATGGGACCGTCTTGACAAGCTCCTTCTTTAGCCACAAAAGAGCCTGAGATGCACATGCCCCTTCGGCCCCACATGTATGCAGGGGAGTGCAGGCCTGGCCGTGTGCTACACCTAACTTGCCCTCAAATGCCTTTGTAAACTCTGCCCTCAGGGAGTCGGGTCTTAGTCCAGGAGCAGCTCTCATCTTCCTCCGCAGCAATTCAGTCTGAGGCGATGGGACGTTCCTAGACAGCATTGCATTTACACCAGCCGTTTCTCGCTTCCCCCAGCCACTATCCCAGTGCCTCGGTCAGCGAGGGGGGTTGCGGCTCAGGTGCCTCTTGGAGTCCGGCTTGAAACGTTGCTGTCTCCTGTCGCTGCAGCTCACCCAGCAGGCTCAGCACGTTGTCGGTGAATTCGGTCCGTTGCCTCCCCATCCCGCCTAGCTTCACCGGCTGGAGGCTGGGGTGGGGGGGCTCATACGGGAGAGGGCAGCAGATCTCGTTCAGAAAGAGCCAGGTGGCGTCAGGGTCCACACACATCAAATGGAGGAAAACGCTTCGGGGGGACGTGGGAAGAAAGGAAAGCAGCGTCAGAGGTGTCAGCAATAAGCAGGGCCATAAGATGGCTGCTAAGCCCGACAGAAACAGAGTTCAACAGTTTCATGTTTATTGGCAAGTGGTGGGAAACCTAGTCACTATTTTCAGCAAAACAATATTAATCAACAGGTGGTCAGAAACTAATGGGTCTCGGGGCCAGAGAGCTCCCAGCATTACAAGGGGAGTTGCTAACTCAGCTGGCATGAATTGTTGCAGTTCAATTTAAGTCAGTGGAGCGATAGCCATTTACACCAGCTGAGCACCTAGCCCAGTGGGAAGGCCAGTCCCAGCCCAGTGTAAGCAGGCACCAGTGGAGGGAGGTTGCTGAACTGATACAAGTAGCACATGGTAACACAGAGGGCACCGTGGATTAAGCCAAACAGCACTTTGGGTTTCCAAAAGGAAATGTGCTAATTTCTTGCTGCTGCTGTAGAGACTTTAGAAATAAGCCCACCCAGATGGGGCACAAACGCTGCTGAATTTAGTCTAGAATCCTGGACATGGCTTATGTATTTGGTACGTCCCAGACCTGGTCTCAACCAACAAATAAATGTGAGATAAGGTGCAAAGGTATTACCTGGTACCTGGAGAGCAAGGGGTTAACCCCAGCTCAGCTGCCCCCTCCCTTTGCACAGGTGCTTAGGAGCAAGGTAACAAGATGGCTGCTTGGGAAGCGAGAGGTGCAGTCTGTCCTAGAGGCCAGGTCTGACTGGTGGGCTGGGCAGGGATTCCAGGAGCTGAATGCTATTTGCTACAAACATTCTCCCCCCAAGGCAGAGACCTTGCTGGCTGCCTCTGAATTTTTCCAGCTACCTCTCACATTTCATGGGGCAGAAAATGGTAACAAACTTCATTTTATAGAAAAGTGGCAATTTTTTGTATGGCTCTTGCTGCTGTGTGCCTGGCTTCCACCTTGAATTTTAATATGAAAGGGGAGGCAGGGGGAGTTAAGTTTGGTGTGGGAACCTTGCAGGAGAATTTCCTGTCAGTTCAATGTCAGAGCCTCTGACATGGGAAGGAGATGCTGAGCGTGATCTTGGTGCAGAGCAGGAGCTGCTGGGGTGTGAAGAGGCTAAGGGTTAATTTGCATGAGTCCTTGTATTTATTTATTTCTTCTGTTAATTCTCCTGCTGGCAAACACCTTGACTTTGACTTGGTTTGTGTCAGGATTTTGAGGCATGGGAGGCAGACTGGGTTTAATTGGCACTAATCTCCACACCTGGGCCACAGGCTAGGCTAAAGAAAACAGGAATTGACATGCCACGTTGGCAGCATTGTCTAAGGCCCCACTCTTGCGATCTATTCCTAGGAGAATCCATAGTAGTTGAAGGTGCCCAGCATCTGGCAGGATTAAAGCCAAGGTTTTAGTGCCTAAAGATGCAGAGAGACTTCTAATAGGGATTTGTGTCTCTGTGCCCAATTCCCATTGAAACCAAAGGGAGTTAGACACTTTTGAAAATCACACTAGGTGACTACATACTTCTTTAGGCCTCTCCAATACCCTAAAAATCTGGCCCTTAGGCCCTGATCCTGTAATGAGAGCTGCAGACATGGACCCCTCCTCCCATGAGGATCTGACTGCAGGATCAGGGCCTTTGATCATAAGCTCTGTAGGAATTCTCATCTTTGCATTCTGGGAAGCACCCTGTGCGCACACTAGATCAGAGGTGGGCAAACTACAGCCTGTTGGTCATATCCAGCTGGTGGGCTGGTCCTGCCCAGCACTTGATCTCCCAGTTGGGGAGGCTAGCCCCCGGCCCCTCCCCCTGCAGCGCTCTGGGTGGCACAGCAGTGTGTCTGGCTCTGGCCAGGGTGGCGCAGCTGCCAGACATGCTGCTCTGAGAGGCATGGTAAGGGGGCTGGGGGATTGGATAAGGGGTGGGGGATCCCAAGGGGCAGAGAGCGGGGGCGTTGGATGGGGTGGAGATTCTGGGGGGAGGGGTTGGATAAGTGTGGGAGTCCCAGGGGGCCTGTCAGGGGTGGAGGTGTGGATAAGGGATGGGAAAAAGGGGTGTGTGTGGATAGGTGTGGGAATCCTGGGGGACCTTTCAGGGGTGGGGGTGTGGATAGGGGTTAGGGCAGACAGGGGACTGGGAGCAGGGAGGTTGGATGGGGGTGGGGTCCTGGGGGGGCAGTTAGGGGCAAGGGAGGTCTCGCAAGGGGGCAGTCAGGGGACAAGGAGCAGGGGGATTGGATGTGTCAGGGATTCTGAGGGGGGCAATCAGGGTGGGAAGTGGGAGGGGTAGGATAGGGGGTGGGGACCAGGCTGTTTGGGGAGGCACAGCCTTCCCTATCTGACCCTCCATACGGTTTTGCAACCCCAATGTGGCCTCGGGCCAAAAAGTTTGCCCACCCCTGCACTAGATAAATAGTAAATAAAAAATAAACACAGCGTAAAACCTTCCTAGCCTGAGCTGGATTTAACATGGTTGTTTTGCAGGGGGAGCATTGTGTATTTATGATATAGCCAAGGCAAAGACTGGCATGCCCAAATTCATCATTTCCACCTCCCCATGGGAAGGTGCAGAAAGAAGCTGGGTTGTGTAGGAGGAGAGGAGTATCTGTGATAATTGGAATGGAGAATGAAATTGTGAGAAAGCACAGAGAGAGGTAAGTAGGTTTCTGTTTCATTGTGAAGCAGTAGACACTGTTCCTCTCATCTGAAATGCAAACCAAAGATCCTCTGCCAAGCGATTCACACAAACACGAGCCCCACGTCTATCAGAAATGTCCCCTGCTTGGGCTTTTATGCCTGAAGTCAGCGCACTTCCTATGCAATTAGACAGAAGTGCTTGGGAAAAGCTCGATATGAGCAACACATCTCGAAGAACAACAGTTACAAAGGTGAGTAACCGTGTTTTTTCTGACACCTCCTGTGCTCTGAAGGGGTAGAGGTTTCCTGGGAACCTAGAACAAGTGTAGGAATAAGCTGGAGATGCTAGGAAGACTTCAAAGTAATCCTCCTGTTGCTACGTAACGCCCTGTTACCCTACAAACGGCCAAAGAATCGATCTACATCATTAACTTAGAACCCATCTGGGACTCCAAAAGATATAACATCACTATTACCTACACTGAACACCTAACACCGCTCCCTCACCTCAGCGTGGTACTTCTAGAACGCAATGTGACCTTGACCTCCAAACTGCAGATGGTCTGGGACCAACTGTGTCGGCACCAGTGCACGGTGCTCTGGGAAAAAAGGGTAAGGGCAGAATCTAGCCTTCTGGACGAATCACACAGCCAGAAGTTAGATTGTAAGGATGCAGCAGGTTTGCTAGGGCAGACGCTTGAGCAGTCTCTGCTCTATGATGGGATTCAGCCGTCTTTCCTCTCTACATGTGGTCCTAGCCAGGCCCATCAGTGACTAGAGTCCACCAATCCCTGGGGTGCACTGCCGGGTCCATTGGGCCTTGCCCTTAGCTTACCGATGGGCGGAAGCTGTATCCAAACAGCCCCATTACACACGGCCTGTGCTGACTGGACGGAGCAGTAATACAGCGGTAACAGGGACTAGCACAGAAGCCGCTGTCAGGAATATTACCCAGCCAGTGTCAGCTTTTCCACCCCTCGCACGTACACACGTCTTACCTCTTATGTTCACAACAAAGACATCTCTCTCGCCTCCCCAATCAGCAGCTCCAGAGAGAGCAACTCTCAAGACCGTTATCTGGTTCCCAGAGGACTGGAGGCACTCAGCTCCCTGTGTGCCCATAATGGCCCCAGGCCAGTGATTCTCTCTGGATAACCTGGAGTGCTGTGCAGCTTAAATAACAACTTGACTTTTACATTTTAAAATTTACTCTGAGGTTGCTTAGAAACGGCCTCTGTTTCCATGGCAAAGAATCCTGGGGTTAATCCAGGGGGTTGGATTTTTTGTAAACTTAACTGTGATTTTATTGAATTGTGCTTGGCGCAGGTGGCTGTTTTAGCGCACTCCAGCCCAGCCTGCGACTGACAGCTGTCAATACAGGTCCAATAAGCTACAGCCATCAAACCCAGGCGAGGGAGGGGCTTTACTGCTCAGTAATCAACTTGGGGAGCGAAAAGGTCCAAAAATAGCTTATGCTTGTTCCAGTGGCACTGAACAATTTATCATGTTGGTGCAGAGCAGAGCTAGGCCATTCTGCTGCTTTGCCTTTCCCTGTGTGCTGAGCTTAGCCCTGCCAAGCACCAGGGCCAATGTGATCAAGGCTGGCAAAGAGGAGGACTCCTCTGTGGCTCCTTGCTTGCTTCTGTTGAATGTCCAATTATAAAGAGCCCTGCCCTGCCCTGCCCAGCTGCAAGGGCCCTATCGGAGAAGGAAGAGGGAAAGGAGGCCTTCCAGGGGTCTCCTGCTGCTTTACCCACAGTGGTAGCAGGCTAAGGTGGATCCAGAGCCATGCAGCTCCCCTCACCCTTCCCCTCCTCTGTCCCCATGGGTATTACAGGGACAATAACTTCTGCCTGGGCAGTCACCAGCTGACAGCCACAGTGTCATACTGTTGGCTGCCCCGTAGCCTCTCCTCAGCCGTGCTGTGACTCACTTTTTTCCAGATGCTATTTCTGCCTGCTGGGAACTGTGCGAAAACGCAGTCACCAAACTCACTGTATCGCACTGGTTCACTACCAGCTCCCACCATAGGATCAAACAGCCTCCCTATGGCAGGGTGATGTTCCTGATGGATAGTCCTGCACTTGCTTTGTGCAGCTGCAGCAGCTTGGCTATGATTCCACTTAACCCTTCCCTCTCCCACCCCATCAACCTCTGCGCTCCTCTCTTGAGTGGGTGGAAGCACTCCCAGCTGGCATGCAGGACATCAGCAGTGTTGCACCTGATTGCACCAGGACTCCTGCAGTCCCTTGTAATCCTGTCATACTATAAATCTGACCCTCGGTCTTGGCAGGTCATAAATCATGAGTATGAATCCAATAACCCAATCAGTAGTTATACTTGGAGCTGTAACGTGCCACTGCCCCAGCTGGTTCTAGTCAGCACACCAGGGTTACCGCTGCCTGGGTGGTCTAGTTATAATCCTGCTTTTCAGCTGCACCGTAACATTTTGAATTTTTGATCCAATCAGCTGGTAATTTTCAGACTTGCTTCCTGTCTAAATGTGAAGAGATCTGCTGTGAAAGGCTGAGCTGGATGGCTGCTGAGGCTATTTTCAAGCACTAGGGAATAAAGGCCAATACTTTCTTTGTTATTTACAAATAGGTATCTCCATTTGTAATTTTAAAAGGGCTCTAGTGCTGAAACGGCTGGGGACAGGAAGCTGAAGTCTGGCTGAGCCTTTTTACTGAGAGAACAGTGCCTCTCATTGTTCTGGGGGAAACTGGTTTTGAGTTACCCAGGTTATGCCCCTTTGAAAACAGGTTTCTACAGCTAGTGGTATAGTTAGCTGTGAACGCCACGTCCCAAAGCAGGTGAGGCAGTGCTACACCCGACTGAACTACATTTCCTTATAAAAAGCCTGCCAAGGTTTGTGCATTGAACGAGACTCATGAAACCTTCAAGGGCTGAGATGTGCACAGATCAAATCTTCACATGCCCGGGCATGACGCTAACCTCCAGCTGGCCACCAGAGCTAGGTGTGTGCTCAGGGAGTTGGCCGTCCGCTGCGGGCCTTACCTTGTTCAATAAAGGTGTACGGAATGACTGGAGCCCCTTGGGGGGGCGGGCAAGGGTACCTTTATCTTCAGTATGAGGGGAACACAAAGGCCAAGTCAGGCACTGTTGGAGTGAAAGGCTATACATGCCCTTAATTCCATCCTCCTCTGTGCAGGCCGTACAGCAGGCTCTAATGACCTGATCACCACTTAGGTCCCTAATTCGACATATCTGTTTTATTCCACAGCGGAATGATTAAAGGTCTTAAAGCGCCAAATGTACTGCGCAAACCTGGAGCTAAGCTTTCTGCTCCAGCACAGCTTACAGAGAGGAAAGGGGCTCCCGCTAACTCAGGGGATCTGGCCCACAGATGACGAATCCGTTGGAGACAGGGACTGGAGCCTGCTGAAAAGGACAACAGTTGCCAAGGTAAAAAATAACCCCCCTCCCCAGCCCTCCAGTGCAGATTAAGAGGGGAAGGCTGCAGTTCCTGTGAGAGCTTAAATCTGCACAGCTTCCCTCTCTGGCAGAGATGCTGGCCAACTGCACGAAAGCTTTTCACGCTCTGCCTGCTCTCCAGGGGCCCTGCGCTCAGGGGAAAGGTGCCTGCAAGTTTTTTCCCTTTTAGGAATATTCCACCCTACAATCTCACAATGCCGGCTGCTTTCTGCCTGTTGCGTGAGACCCAGGCTAACCTTGGGGAAGGGAAGTCTCTTCCCTTTCCTCTGGCAGAAAAATGAATCTCTGTTCTTATTCACCCTGTGTATTTCTGTAGCTGGGCAGATCTCATTGACTGAGATCTTTTGTCTACGCTCCAGGTGGCATAATAGAGCAGCAGTGATTTTTCACTGCAGCAACAAGCTTGCGACTCACTGGAGGGCAGGATCTGGTCTACCCTGAAGTATAACGTCTGTGAACATTTTGTAGATGTTGGTATATGCGCATCTGAGCCACTAGACAGCTCGCAGAGGCACTGGGGGGCAGGAGCCCCTGAAGATGGGGAGGGAGCTTGTGGGGGGGATGGAGGGATGCAAGGAGCCCCTGGCATGTGCAATCAGTGTGGCTTACAAAAGCAAGGAAAAGTGCAGCCCTCCAGTAAGAGAAGTCAAGTAAACAAGCAGCAACTCCACAAGTACATTCCAATGTATAAATCCAGACCCCCAGCATGTGAACAGCCCTGTGCAGAGCTGGGGTAAAACAAATGAGGCACATTCTCCTCATTGCAAGTGGGGAGAAACTTAGAAAAGAAACTCCTCACCGCAGATGGGCTGGCTCTTCAGCTTCCACTTTTGGGTGGTGACTCATATTTCCCCTAACTCCCTTCCCTCATTCAGAATTGTGTGTGTCTGTGTTGTTACCTCCGGGCGGCCTCTTGCAGTTTCACAGGTTGTTTGGCACTGAGGTAAATCAGACAGGCATCTGCTACTTTATTCAGGTCACTCTCGCCTGCAGAAATGGGACAGAAAGGAATGGCAGGAGATAACTGACACGAACTAATGGGATTCGGGGCTTCTGCACCTCTCGCAGTCTAAACCAGAACTCTTCCTCCCCATCCCCTTGAGAAGCCTGCTGTATAGCAAGGAAAACATCAAGGATATCAAGACAGCAAAGGAGCTTTCAGCCCTGCAAACTCGCCTCTCCTCCCCGACAAGGCCAGAGGATGCCCAGTGTACTGCAGCATGCTCCCGAGATCTGCCAGAATAGAAGGGTTCTCCATGGAGCCAACCCAAAAGGAGACCGGCCTGCTGAGTTTGGGAAGGATGTCTGGATTCCAGCTCTTCATTTTGGTTAGTTCTAGGGCCAAGCCATGCTGCTCTCTGGTCTGGCTCCCAGGGCTCAGGGGTTCTAATCCCTTGTGACACCTCGCCAGGTCAGAGACAGACAGGCTGACAAGGAGGGGGAGAAGGGCCAGCAGTCAGATCCTGAGCCTAGGTCCTAGGAGCCCTTCTCACCCTTTTGTCTCACAGGGAGTCGAGGGCACAAGCCCCTCCATGTTGGGCTCTGATGGGGAGAGGTGAATGCTGAGACACGACTGGAATAGATGGAGCTGGAGTAAGGCTGGAGAAGGGGCAGAAAATAAATCCCATGTGACAGGGACAGAGCATGGGCTTTCATAGCTGCTGTGAAGAGTGATGGATGAGGTCTACTGAGCAGAGGGACAAAGATCAGAGACGGGAGGGCAAGGCTGAGCACAGATCTCAGACAGCCGACCCTGTCCTCCCCTGGTACTCACCCAAGTCCAGCTTCTCACACAGCAAACCCAGCCCCTGCAGCACGGCCAGCTGTAACTTGAAGGCAAGAGTATGGCTGTACACAGGTCCAGCTCTGGCGCTGACTGGAGCCTGGGCGACAAGGGAACCGGCCAGTTTGGGCAGGATGTCTTTGGAGAATCGTCGCTTCAGGAAATCGCCACACTTCTCAGCCAGGGTACATAGCACCTAGCAAAGAAACCCCACTGAGCCCATGGTTACTGGGAGGGGAGCTCAGTGGTGTGCAGGGGCAGAACGGAAACGCACAACTCAGCAACACCCTCAGCAAGCAGGGGAAAGGGGAGTTCATCCCTGGACCGCGACCTGTTATTACAGTAACCCGCTGGCTGTATTCCCAGCGTAGAACCGAGCAGGGAGAAAGGAGGGATTTGTCCTTCAAATGTGGGGCTGGAAGAGCCGGGTCCCACCCCTGGAGTCCCTGTTACTTTGGGCAAGTCATGTAACCTTCTCCATCCCTCAGTTCCCTCATCTGCAGTTGGGTGATCACTGCCTTAGCACACAAAGTGGGTCGTGAGCTTCATTCAAAACTGCAAGGACCTTGGAGATCAGATAAAAGATGCTAAACTGCCATCATCACGGAAACAGCCCGCATTGCCAGCAAGCAAAGGGGAGCTAAGGCAACTGCACACAGGCAGTGAACGGACTAGTTTGTGGGTTACGAACAGGAAGATGACGTAACTTATGCTAACTCATCCCTAGAGAATGGGGTGGAAAACGTATCCGTGCTGGGGTCCTCAGCCTGGGCTCAGCTTGTAGAACTGGGGTCCTGCATTGGGCATGGTCCAGTTATGCCACACTGCAGCATCTTCTATCTTCTGTAATTTAAATGGACACTTTCAAAGGATTCTTCATGTCTTTTAAAGGCCTCCCTGCTGCTTATAATCCTCCCTTGAATATCTGAAAAGCAAATCTGTTCTGTACAGTGATTTGTCTCTTCCTTTACCCCAAGCACACTCGGGGAGTTTATCATGGGGCAGCTCTGAAATTCTAGGGTGCTGGCTCTGTTGGTTTTTTGGAGGCATTTTAACATTTGTCACTGCAAACACTTTATGCTCCTCCTCAGCCTGGGTGGAAAAGAAAGGTAAGTCAGCCTGGGGAGCTGGTGACCTTGCGGATATCCTCATAAATGGATGTTTTATTGCCTGGCTTCCTGGGAGCAGGGTGCTGCTGGAACGTGGCAGAGTGCACTGCAGGACTGATGAGGGTGGGAACAGTTTTTAACACAAATGCTCAGGTTAATAAAAAGGTTAAGTGCAACTGCAAAACCACCTCCCAAATGCCTCAGCCACAAGGAAACCCCTCCCCTCCAGGAATAGGGCCTGTTGAATTACCCTCTTGTCTCCGAGGGTGATCCCCCAGGGGTGCCAGAACCCCATAGCTCGCATGAGGGTATACCGTGCCTCTGACAGTCAGCCCCTTAGGCTATAAAAGGATGGGTCTTCTTTTCCATTCCTGCACAGCCAAGCACACTGCACCAAATAAATAAATCATTAATAAGCTCTTCCCCACGGGGAGGGAGTCAGTACCTCATTTGTGGGCAAAGGGCACTAAAAGAGTGTACCTGCAGATACGCTCCTATACTGGGCAGGGAATCACCTTTGCTCTGCACTGTGTGTTTAAAATTCATTCTGTACAGTGAGCGTTTCTACATCCTCCAAGCCCTGCATGTGGCAGGGCGCCAGCTCTGTGGCTTGCTCTTTGTGCTCCAGCTTGAAGGCCGTTGGCCAAGATTCATCATCGTACCTTGAAGGCTCTGAGCACCGCCAGCGGGTCGTCGTTAATCAGCCGGGTGACGAGAGCCGGCCAGACGCAATGAGCCATGGGAAGCAGATGGTTTTCATGAAGGTGCAGCACAATCACGCAGAACTCCAGCACGTCCAGGACCTGCACAAGGAGAAGGCACAGCTCTGACAGGCTGTTACAGTCCCCTCTGCCTCTCTGGAAAGCAGAGGATGAATCTAAAGCAATGGGATCCACCTCTGCCTCTCCCTGACCTGGGGAGGAAAGCCACGGGGCAGGAATGGGTGGGCTCTACCTGTCACAGGACAAGTTATCAAGTCCTGATGCCTGACACTAAGCTGTTAGCAAGGCTGAGTCAGTCTCCTTGGTGCAAGGCAGCCTCCTCTTTCCCTCTCTTTATCTAGACTGAGGCTTGTCAGCACTTGGAGCCTCTGCCTGGCAGCGGTGAGACATCAAGGTGGGACTGGTCTCGTCCTAGTGGCATGTCTGGCACGTCCTGTGACCCTCCCTGCCCCCCAGCACAAGGTAATAGTCCCCATAATGGGCACCCTGAGCCTCTGCAAGGCTGGGCCCTGTGGTGCTTCCTGTTGGTATGGTGTAGTGGATGTGCTGTGCTAACCTTCAGCCGCACCCGCAGACTCTTGTCGGACAGTAAATGGATACATCTCTCCATCACATCCTTTGCTATCTGGGCATGGGCTGGCAATGGAGTCTCTCCCTCTGCACCGCTGTCATTCATCTCCGGCTCAGCTGGGGGGGCCTGCACCTCTGGAAGACAGGGCACAGTTGGCAGCTGTGGGAATGAACTAGGAGCCATAGGCATGTGCCTCACCCCCACTGCAAGGCTCTTATCCAGTGTCCCAAAGGAGACCTGGGGCATTTGTGACGGCAAAGTCTGTGCTCTCTGGGGCTAAATGCCAGTTTGTGAAATCCAGCAGCAGTGTGTTTGTTATAGGAGAAAGGAAGATTTAGTTTCCTTTATCGGACTGACATTTGCAGTCTGTCCTCCCCCACAGACCCCTTTATTTCCAATTGGTTTTGATTAAAAATGAAAGACCTGGGTGTTTAAAGGTCAGAATTCCAGCATGGTAGAGTAATGAGAAGGCAAATGTTCCCTACTGGAAAGTTTCTTGGCTGGAGTCAGTGCGGGGGGGGGGGGGAAGAAGTGCTGGGGTCCTGAGCCAGGGAAGAGAGCACAGAATTCCAGTAAGGGGGGAGGAAAAAGCAGCAATTTTTCCAGGATTTTGCTATTTTGGATGCTGAATACCATGCACCAGATGTCCTGCTACCAAAGCACTTGCCCTACTTAGGATTAGCTAGGGCCAGACTTGCGGACTATGGTACGACTGGCTTGTGGCTGTGACCACTGGAATCTGGCCCCTGGTTATCTGCTACTAGATCAACAACTATGTGGCAGGTTTTCCCTGGGCCTCACTGAGCACAGATCACCAGACAATGCACTGTAGGGTCCCACCAGCATCCTCTGTGGATTTAATTCCATTCAAAATGGAGCTGAGCCCACAGAACTCATGATTCTGAGTCCCAGCCTGGCTTTGAGCCCTCACATCCCCCCAGAGATCAGTGGCTTTACCAAGCTCACAATCCCACCCCGAAGTTACACAACCGGTACTGACCCTCTTCTTCCTCTTCCATGGCTGGAAGGTTGCCCTCTGCAATCTGACTCTGTTTGATGTAGTCCAGGAAGAACTGTTCCATTTCTTGCACCATGGGGATAATTACAGACCCTTCCCCCTGCTTCTGGGATGAAGTGCTGCTCTGCTGCTCTAGATTCTGCTCTTGTGGGTGCTCCTTCCCTTTCCCCACAATGAACCACTGCACTGCAGAAGAGAGGCATGAAATGTCACTGAGAACCCATGTCAGCTATGTACCACAGCAGCCTGGACGTTGTGAACAGAGAGAGACTGTCTACAAAGCGTGAGGCAGAGACGCAAAAGCAACCTGAAAGAGGTGAATCTTGCAACTAGGTTCTTGCAATCAGACAGCCGGACTACAGCGAGGAACTGGCTCAAATCCAGCCCTGGCATAATAGAGGGCAATCCCCATTAGCTTCAACAGAATGTTAATACAAGAAGTAAATCTGATCCTCTATCCCTCCTCTTCCAAAAAGGGTGTCAGATTCTGCTGCTGCAACCCCAAAGAGTCCATCTACCCTAGGAAAATGTCCTCTTGGTGGCAACAGTTGGGTCCTTCCAATCCCTCAAGTGGGGCTGAAAACATTTTTGTGCCTTATGTAGAGAGGGCCAAGCCTTTTTCAACACCCATCACAGTGAGCTTGGGACCGTCTGTTCCATGCTCATGCTGCAATGGGTGCTGAGAATGGTGTGGCTCCCTGTGCTCCAGCTGGGGTGTGAGGAGGGCTCCTGTTTGGTTGAAATCCATAATGCAGATGTGAACTGAAAGACGAGGCGAGGTGTAGTACAGCGAGAGAAGTTTGGCAGGAAGTGTGTAACTGAAACATACCCTCAACTCGGTTCTAAAACTGACCTTCAGACTATTCTCCAGCACCACACAGGCCTCTCCAAATGGGGGATTAAATACTGAAACTCAGAGGATTCATTTGAAAATACACTTCTTTGACCAGGCAAGAAAGCAAAAAGATGGTATACATGGTCTGAACCAGTTTGGTAGTTCCGAGGTCTGTCTAGCTTAGAGTCCTGTCTCTCTACTTCGGTGGAAGGGGCAAGAACCCGGGGGAAAATTGCCCCCCACCCCAGGAAGGTCTCAATGATCCCCATAATTAGAGACTGGCCTAAACGTGACATGGGAGGCGTCTCTCTCCCCAATATTGGTTTTCCGGCATTACGTGTTGTAACTCTGGATATTCTTGTTATCCATGTCTGAGATTCTAGACCCTCCTCTGACTGCTGGAATGGAAGGCCCCAGACACTGTTTCGCTGTGGGCCTCCATAGTTCCCATTTTCTTTGCAGCAAGAGCAGGAAAAGTTTGTTTTATTTAAACAGAATCTGATGGTTTAGTCCTCTTGTTCTTCCTCTCCCTCAAACTTGCCAGGAAAGGCTTCCTACTTGCCACTGGTGACTGGACTTCTCATGCCTGGCTCCTGAGTAGCTATTTCCCACAGCTGTCCCTCCCTGGGTCAGCTACTCTCAGCGATACTAAACCCGCTGGCATGTGGGACATGATCCTGCAGCTCTGTGCTGAATCTGTCTGGAATGTCTTTGGGCCGAGCACAGTTCCAGCACCACTGGCTCACCAGCCCAAAGCTCAACATATGGTAACGGTTGTGCTTTCTGGAACTATGGGAAAATTCCATCAGCGTTCAAGGGGTTAGAGAGGGAAATTCTTTAAGTGACAGTAAGACAAAATTATTCAAAAAGGCAGGTTATTTAGATACCTAAAGCTGCCACTAATGTGGACAGAACCCCAAGGAAGGAGGAAGCTCGGTCGTCATAAAACTGATCAAGGGCAGACAGGACGTCTCGGATCACATCCTCCACCAGTGGGAGCAAGCTGGCATCCGAATGCCTGAGCATGGCCTCCAGGACCCGCGAGGCATGAGGCTGATGTGCTACCCGACGCAGGTTTAGGGAAATCCCATTCACCAGATAGTCCGAGTTAGCATTAATCAGATTTTGCACAGAGTCATAGCCACAGGCATGGCAGATATCCACCATGGTTCCAGTCGCTGTCTGACTAATGAGCAGACTGCTGTCCCCGGCCTTTTCAAGCACAGGGTAGAGGACTGATGCTAGAAGCAAGTGGAACTCTTTCCCTAGCACATATGCAAAGCAGCCAACCCCCTCCAGCTGGATACAGATCTGCCAGATATTGCTGTTCATGGAGCGGATGGTTGGGCTTGGGTCTGAAGAAGGGGAGGAGGATGAAATCAAAGAACTGCTGTGTGCCCCTCTTGGGATAGCACGTACTCTTGAATGTTTCACAGTTAACTCATCACTGGTTCCCTCGGTGTCAATGCTAGTGGTCAGATACCAGTTTGCCTGGTCAGTATATTCTTCGAGGATGGATGTTATGGTCCCTTTAAGGTCTTCCGTGCTCACTGCAGTTTCCCTTTTGTGAAGAACATCAACCCCCAGTCCAGCAGCTCCTGTGATCAACTCATTGAGGACCATGGCAGCCTGCTTCCGATACACCACAGATTCATTGTATAGCCCCATGAAATGATCCACTAGCAAGTAGAGGTTTCCATAGTAGCCAAGTACCCGGCAAATCTGCTGAATGAGCAAGAAAATCTGCTCATCAAAGAAGAACCGGAAGTATTTCTTCTGACCTTTGCCATGCTGCAAGGAACCCGAGGGCTCACCTAGAGAGTCTTCAGAGTCCCAAAGTCTTTCTCTAACAGTCTTCACATCAGCCACATCCAGCTCCAGAACTTGAATCAGTGCTTTGGAGAGACGCTGGAGGTGGGCTGCAGAGTTGAGCACAATGTTCACCTTGGGGCCCAGCAACTTCAGGGAGCCGAGTAATAAGCTCAAGGTAGAGAACTTGCCTTGATCATCCTGGGAATTCATCAGACGTGGAAGGGCTGTGGCCAGGGAAAGCAGATTCTCTGACAAAATGTCAGCAAGAGCCCTGTTCTCAACTACTGTTCTCAGCTCTGCAATGCTCCTGAGAATCTCATGACACTTGCTTTGGACCTCACTGCTTTCATCATTAACAAGCCCAACCAAGGCCTTTAACAGGTGACCAACTGATTCTACCAGTGACTGGCTGCACTTCAACATAAACTGATGGACTAGCTCCACGAATTCCATCCTGACCTTCCAGTGAGGGTGAAGAGAAGTAAATTCAACTATCTTGTGGATAAGGAGAGACAATTTGTCTGCAGTGCTTTTTACCCAGTCAGGTCCTCTATGGACCACCAGCTCAGATACTCTTTGTTCCACTGAAGGCTTCTCTTCATCCTGTGTGATTGTGGCTAGTTGTTCATCTGCCATCACTAAGCAGACAGTTTGATAAAAGAGCCTGATGGCAGAAACAGTGACCCTGTGACCTTGTTTGATGTCTCCAGTAATAACCCGGGACAGGGCTGTAGAGATCCCAGGTAGAAAAGACGCAAACAGATTCCCACATTGTCTTGTTTCAACCGTGTCTAGGAGTCTATGATGCTCCTGGCAGTCACACTGCAGAATTAGGACCTGTAAACACTTTAAGGCAGCCAGCTTAATTTGCTTTGCTTTTTCTTGTTCTGCCAAGGCCAAAAGCAAAGATACAGCAAATCCTAAGTGAGGAAGGGTAGAAGGCTGATACAAAGTAAGGATAATGTCCCCATAAGCTGAATGCATCAGGACCTGGAGTGCTTGGATTACAGTCAGTTTTAATTCCTCCGAGAGCGGGGCTGGTGACTGCAAACCAGATGGAGAAGATAGACACAGGCAGAGCTCAGAAAAAAGCTCCTGAAGAAGGTCCTGCTTCTTCACACATGTTGTTGAAAGGATGGACGTGATGCACTGCACCACACTCTGGACAAGTCTCTCCCGTTTGGGTCCTGGGGTCTTCAGGGTGAACCTCAATGGGAAAAGGATATACTCCTGCAGTTCCTGCAGAGCAGAGTCACTGACTGTCTGCAGCTGAGCCTGCAAGCATTCCACATTCTCGGTAGTCTGCACCTTTGTTAGCTGTACACAAACTGGGCGCAAGATCCTGAACGCTTCTTGTGGGGTATCAAAAACTGCCATTGTCCAGCAATCCTCTTCTTATGTGTCTGTAGTTATCATCCTGCAGGAAGGAAAGAAAAGCAATACTTGCTTCAATGAAAGCAGCATTAAAACAATTGCAATCTGTTCCTTCTGATTAGCCAGACCTACTGTGCTCAGAAAAGTGTGACAGTGTCTATTGCAAAGCAAAAGGTAATTCCATTCATTTCTCTCTAAGTGGTATAAAAAGCATTCCGATTATTATACAGGAGCTCTTTAGGCTTCCAAGTAAAAGTGCTTTAAGCCCCATGGATGAAAAGCATTATATAAGAGCTTGGAGTTATTATTAGTATTATATACTTCCCTCCCATTCACCCTTACCTATAGAAATCTATAACTTAATGTGTTTGTGTGAAAATGGTCTGACTCGAAGAAAAAAAGCAATCATCAGTAATGATTTATTTAACACAGCAGGTATAACTCAGCAGCTATAGACCCAGGGGATGAGGGCAGTTTCTTAGCTGACATATAGTGAATGTTTGTTTTGTTCAACATTTCTCTTTAGTTTCTGGCAGGATGGGTTGAGTCCTGTTTCTCCAGTGTTTGGCTCCATCTCAACCAGATTTACAGCAGTGTTTAACTTTGGTTTTCAAAAACACTTTAAGCATGAGTGTAACCAAAGAGGATTGTAATTGTGAGGACAGATTTTTAAAGGTACCTAGATACTTCCAGATGCAGACAGCAGCCTAGTGGGATTTTCAGAACATCAAAGGGATCTAAATGCTTCTTAAATACCTAATAGGATTTTATCTGCAGCTGGAGGTGCTTGAGTGTCTTTAAAAATCTGGTCTTTGGTCAGGAGCCATGAAGGCAAACTCTTAGAACAAAAGTCATATTCTAGCATAGTAGGGATATGGCAGTGCATATGCTTGTAGGCCCCAGCTTGAGCCTGCTGAGCTAAAGTGCAGAACAAAGGTGGGTTGATATACTGGATATGCACGATAGGGTAGTGGTAGGATTCTGCTGATTGATTAGTGTGCTCTGGTGTCTGAGCATTAGTATGTAGGCTGTTCCATGCTGGAACCCATACAGGGCATCATCAAACAGTTACAACCAATACGTCTGGGGGACCACGTCTCTTCTAGCGTTCAAACAACCCCCAACTTCTCCAAGCTCATCATCAGAAGCAAGCTCCCCATAGATCAAGACCCAGCATTTCAAAGCAGAACCAGACCTTGCCAGAACAACTGATACAAAACCTGTAGACATATCTTTACTGATCAATAGCCCTCACGACCCCCCTTTCATGACCTACACATGCCTGTCACAACATGTGGTGTACCTTATCCAGTGCACTAAATGCCCCAACAACAACTACTGCATGTGGGGGGAAACAGACAATCACTATGCATTCAAATGAAGTCACACTGGAAAATGGTAAAAGATACCACCACCACATCACCCAGGGGTGAATGCTCTTTGTAAAGCGATCACTCTGTATATGATCTCTTACTCCTCATTCCCAAAGAAAACCTGCGCAACACCTTCTAAAGATGAGTCTGGGAGCTTACATTTGTAACTTTGTTAGACTCTTAAAATAATGGGCTGAATACAAATATGGGATTTATGGCTTATTACATCATTTTATAACCCACTAACCTCTCTCCAGCGTCCCTCAATCTCCCTATGTCAACCAGCCACTTCACCTTGAAGGAGCCCTTAAAATATGTGCTGACTACTTATGCGAAACAATCTGTTTCACCTTGTATTTCACTGTGACACCCTGTGTACCTTCCCCAGACCAGAAGAAGAGCTCTGTGTAAGCTTAACAGCTTGTCTTTTTCACCAACAGAAGTTGGTGCAATATATTACTGCACCCACCTTGTCTCCCTAATGAGAAGTTGACAGGTAAACCTCTGACCCCAACTCCTCCAAAAAGCCCGAGTGGGTGGGATCACTCAGTGGCACTGACAGATGCTCCTGAGGAACTCATTACATTCACAGGTGCATGGCCCAGGAGGTGAAGGCCATGCCTCAGGCTGTCTCTACACAAGTGCCCGACCTGGTAACTACAGCCTCGGGCTGAATCTCTCTGCTTACACCATCTATCTGTAAGCTTGTAGGGGTGGGTGGGGGGCACCCAACCAAGCGGCTCCAAGATGCCAAGCAGGGTAATAAACAAGGAAGACTCCCCCCACCCCTTCTGCTCTCCCCTGACCCCTGTGGCACTTACAGCAGCCATGAAGCCTCGGCCGAGCCCAGCCATGAAGCCTCTCCCGAAGAGGCCTGGGACTGTCCTGCCTTGGGGGAGCCCCTGCCCCCCCCAAGTGAATCTCTGCCCCCTGTACGGAACTGGGGAGGCCCAGGAGCCCCTGCCCCCTGCATGGAGCTGGGGGGGGGGCAGGAGCCCCTATCCTGACGTGAATCCCTGCCCCCTGCACGGAGCTGGGGGAGGAAGGAGCCTCTACCCCCCCACGTGAATCCCTGCCCCCTGCACGGAGCTGGGGAGGCTCAGGAGCTCCTGCCCCCCGTGAATCCCTGCCCCCTGCACGGAGCTGGGGAGGCTCAGGAGCCCCTACCCCCCCGTGAATCCCTGCCCCCTGCACGGAGCTGGGGGGGCAAGAGCCCCCCGTGAATCCCTGCCCCCTGCACGGAGCTGGGGAGGCCCAGGAGCCCCCCCTGAATCCCTGCCCCCTGCACGGAGCTGGGGAGGCCCAGGAGCCCCCCCGAATCCCTGCCCCCTGCACGGAGCTGGCGGGCAGGAGCCCCAGCTTGGAGGCAGAGCCGCAGAGGACCCTCCACGACCCCCATCTCCTACCTGCTCCAGTCACACTCACATCATAGGGGGTGGGCGGCACATGCCGGAAGTAACGTGAGCAACCTCCGACCATCCAACTCAGGAGTAAAGTGAAAAAACTCCCCCACTTGTCTAGGCAGGAAGGAGAAACAAGAAAAGTCTCAGGTGAGCGCAATGCGCATGCGCAACTGGCGTCTCGGAGTTTTGAAATAGGGCTCAGTTAGGCATACAGCGCATGCGTCCTCGGCTGGCGCCGGGTGAAGGTTAGAAAAGTCTCGGCTGGAGTCACTGCGCATGCTCCTCTTTCCCGCGCCCGCGCTTGCCTCCGGCCCAGTGTGATGTGTGAGCTATAACTGGACACGCGGGTGGTCTCTCTTCCCGCCTGGCGACCCGTAGCATGTGGCCCTTTGACCCGCCGAGGCGGGGTGAGAGGTCGGGTGGCCATCTTGTGGCAGCGGTGGCGGTTTGTTGTTGGTGAGGCCCCGCCGCGCCCCCTCCCCCGGGCTGAGCAGGCCCCGGGGCCGGGCCGGGCGGCGCCATGTCCTCCTTCTCGGAGTCGGCCCTGGAGAAGAAGCTCTCGGAGCTGAGCAACTCCCAGCAGAGCGTCCAGACCCTGTCGCTGTGGCTCATCCACCACCGCAAGCACGCAGGGCCCATCGTCTCCGTGTGGCACCGGGAGCTGCGCAAAGGTACCGGGTCCGGGTCCGGGGCGGGAGGCTGCGGGATCCCCACGGGACACCGCGCCGGAGCCCCAGACACTGGGCCAGGCCAGCCTGGGTCGGTACCTAGCGTCCTGCACCCCCGGGCTCTGGCCTGCTCCGGAGCCGCTCGGCTCCTCCCGCCCCATCGCGCTCGCAGGTGCCGGGGCTGGAGTGTCCCCTCCTTGGCGGGCCGCCCCTTGGCTGGGCGCTCGTGTCTCAGTCCTCCTGGCTCCCTCTTTCCAGTGCGCTTCCCGCCTGAAAAGGGCTTTGAGAACCCCCTTTACTAAGTTGGGGCAAGCCCCTACTTTGGATGTCGCTTTAATGGAGACTCAGAGGCGTGTGCGGCTGTAAGGGACCTCAAGAAATCTTATACTCCACCCCCTGCACGTGCTGAGGTGGGATGAAATATACCTAGATTTTAAAAGTTTCTATATATGTCGTTGATGTGAACACTTTAAACCAGCTTAACTGCATCCATACTAGAAGGCTGCACTGACTTAGTTAGCTTTGTGCAAAAACTTTATGTGGACAAGCCCTGCGAGTCAGCTGTGCTACAGTAAAACCTGCCAAGAGCGACCATTCATGGGAGTTAGCAGAAGTGGTCACCTGTAAGAGGTGCTCTCTCGTGACCTCGGCAAGTAGTTGCTTGTGACAGATGGTCTCTCTTCAGAGGTTGTCTCTAAGGCAGGATTTACTGTTTTTCCATTTTGAGCATCAGGCTCAGTTACACCTGTGTAGTCCTGTTGTCTTAAAATGATACCTGTGGAACCCCACTGCCTTCAGTGTATTGCGTTGGGTAGGAATAATTTTTTTTAGGTTTTAGAGAGCCTGTGACTGTTAGTTTGTTTGTGCTCTTAGATCCTTTTATTCACTCTCTTAAATATCTCACTGGTAGTTGCAAAAGGCGTTTCAATTAAATTTGAATGGCATGCCAAATGGAAAAGGAATTACTGATAAATGATGGGGGGGGGGGGGGAATTGATTTGTTTAATAATTATAAAATATGTTCCTGGGGTGCTATATTAGTGTGTGTGTGTCTGTATCTATCTATCTACACACAGATTCATACTATTAATACAGGTTCCTTGATGTATAGAGCCCAGAAATGTTGTTAAGAAATAACTGGCTTATTTGCTGGAAGCAAAATTGATGTAGATGGCTCTCTTAATCTGTTGAAGTCCTCAGCATTTTGCAGGATCAGATACCCAGATCATAATACTTATTTCTATGATTTTAAGGAAAATGTATTCATAACATTGTCAGAGTAGTCTATCAGCTGTTTTGTTTTGAACTCATGGTATTTTTACAATATACCTATTCTTTGGGGACAGCTATATGGTAGAAGTGTGTGGTGGCCTTACATGGACATTTTTGGGGGCTTTCTTTTCCTGGGAATTCATCCAGTGTCTACCTTTCTAATGTTTACACTGCATTTTGCAATGAGCCTCCCTGTCTGGATCTGCAGACTTGGGCTGGTGGGGCTTGTGCAAATGCTCCAAAAATTGCTGTATAGACAGCACTTTGAAGTTGCATCTGAGTCTGATGCCTAGGGGGTAGAACAAAGTGCTTTCTATATAGCAATTTTTGGAGCGCTAGCGCAAACCCTGCTAGCCAGTTTCAGTCCAATCTGGGAGGTTTGCTTTTGCCTACTCCAAAAGGCTGTGTAGACAAATCCCATATGCTTATAGTTTCCTCAAAGAGAATCAGAGTGAAGTTTAACAAGACTCAGTTTCACTCTTGCAGTTTACAACCGTGTCAAGACCAAAATAGTCAAGACCAAAATAGTCAAGACCAAAGCAGACTGTGAAGAACTTCAAAAAAATCTCACAAAACTAAATGATTGGGCAACAAAATGGCAAATGAAATTTTATATGGATAAATGTAAAGTAATGCACACTGGAAAAAATAACCTCATCTATACATACAATAAGATGGGGGCTAATTTAGCTACAGCGAATCAGGAGAAAGATCTTAGAGTCATTATGGATAGTTCTCTGATGATGACGTCCATGCAGTGTGCAGCGGCAGTCAAAAAAGCAAACGGGATGTTAGGAATCATTAAATAGGGGGATAGAGAATAAGACTGAGAATATATTATTGCCCTTATATAAGGTACGCCCACATCTTGAATACGGTGTAGAAATGTGGTCTCCTCATCTCAAAGATATACTGGCATTAGAAAAAGTTCAGAAAAGGGCATCTAAAATGATTAGGTGTTTGGAATGGGTCCCATATGAGGTGAGTTTAAAGAGGTTAGGACTTTTCATCTTGGAAAAGAGGAGACTAAGGGGGGGATATGATAGAGGTATATTAAAATCATGAGTGGTGTGGAGAAAGTGAATAAGGAAAAGTTATTTACTTGTTCCCATAATCTAAGAACTGGGGGCCACCAAATGAAATTAATGGGCAGCAGGTTTAAAACAAATAAAAGGAAGTTCTTCTTCACACAGCACACAGTCAACCTGTGGAACTCCTTGCCTGAGGAGGTTGTGAAGGCTAGGACTATAACAGGGTTTAAAAGAGAACTAGATAACCTCCATGAATTTAAGTCCATTAATGGCTGTTAGCCAGAATGGGTAAGCAATGGTGTCCCTAGCCTCTGTTTGTCAGAGAGTGGAGCCTGATGGCAGGAGAGAGATCCCTTGGTCATTACCTATTAGGTTCACTTCCTCTGGGGCACCTGGCATTGGCCACTGTTGGTAGACAGGATACTGGGCTGGATGAACCTTTGGGCTGATCCAGTATGGCTGTTCTTATGAATAGATGTGAAACTGACCAGAGTTTTGTTAATTTCATTTTTGTTCCTTGTTGCAGATAGGGTAGGGGTTTTTTTGCCAATTGAGGTAGATAGGGTTGCATGGAGTCACATTTGGAAGTTTTTAAACATGAAAGCTTAGAATCTGCAGAAATCGATAATCTAGCTGCATGCCCTTTACTTGGCAAGATTTTGTTAGTCCTGCACTTATATAAGGTATTAGGTGTCACCATATATGGTAATAGAAAAGACTATGTATTTGAAAGAGCTGAGTTAAGCTTGCTGTGGGAACCATAGCTGAATTTCCTGACTCTTGTGTATGTAAATTCTCAATTGTCATGTTGAATATATGCAAAGCTATATTATACTAGAGAGTTTGTCTCCTGTAGATTCTGCTCTTCAGAATATGAGGTCTGTTGGCATTGACTAATTGTGATGAATGGAAATAGCTAACTTTTGTGGGACTGAGAAGAAACACATTGCTAATAGCTATTTCCATGTAGCATGGATTAGAAAAATTGATTTTGATAAATAAAAGGTCCTGGGTTCAAGCTCTTCCATCCAGGGATGTTCAGTAATTAAACAGCTTAAGTATAAGGCTAAAATAATACTGTTTCAATATATTTGATTAATGAAAAATAAGTCTATTGTCACACTAATTTGGCATTAAGTTGCAACAGTTCTTCTTTTCATTTTAACCTGCACTTGTGGTAAAGTTTAATGTTATGCAGCACTATGAGTTCATCAGATGAAAGATGCACAGTAAGATTAAGATTATTTCCCTTTTTGTTTTATAAATTAATTACTAACCAAATTCTAGCTAAAACAAAGATGGGTTGATTCAAAAGCAGCTAGCTGCTTTCGCTACTTTGGTAAAATTGAAATGCAGGAAACTCAACCATATTTTAAGCTGAGAAACTGTGACCGCTTTTTGAATGTATAACAAGTAGCCCCAGAATAAAACATGAAATGAGAAATAAAGAATGCAAGTTAAGTTGTCTTCTCTTCTTTCCTAGCAAAATCAAGTAGGAAGCTTACATTTCTATATTTGGCGAATGATGTCATCCAGAACAGTAAAAGGAAGGGTCCTGAATTCACAAGGGAGTTTGAATCTGTTCTTGTGGATGCTTTTTCTCATGTTGCCAGGTAAGTTTGAACATTCATCCATTCCACTTTCCATCTCCATTTTCTTTCTCCATAGCTTTTGTGTTAAATATTCCACAAGTTTAAATTCAAGTGCTTTTCAGTTATAGGAGTATGTTTGCTCAGGAAGGTTAAATTGTCTTTACTAGAAGCTGAACTCTAACTCCTTTCCTTTAAGAAATTGTCAGTTATTCCTTGCTCCTGAGAAACAGAAGTAAAGTTGTGGGAGGCTGGTTCTGATTTTGGTTCTGTGCAATAACAATTGGTTTGTGAGGTTTTTTTTGTGTGTAACGCCTATGCTGGTTAAATACTTTACACTTATTCATAAATCTCAAAGCTCTGTACAAAGTTGGAAATTCTCTGGTCTAAAGATGGTGAAACAGAGCAGTTAAATGATTTGTTGAAAGTCGCATAATTTGTGTCTAGGAGAGAGTGTCACATAACGAGTAACTCTTTCCCTTAGTGGGAGAGTTTGAAACAGAACTTGGGTTTCCTAACTGCTAGTTATCTGGTCAGTCTACTAGATCAGTTTTTCCTATAATGAGCTTTGAAATTTGTTATTTCAAAGTGCTTTATTAATAGGAACACACACACGCCACTTTCAGTGGCTTGAGCGTTGGCCTGCTAAACCCAGGGTTGTGAGTTCAGTCCTTGAGGGGGCCATTTAGAGATCTGGGGCAAAATTCTGTCTGGGGATTGGTCCTGCTTTGAGCACAGGGTTGGACTAGATGATCTCCTGAGGTCTCTTCCAACCCTGATAGTCTATGATTCTGCTTTTGTTTTCTGCTGCTGTGCTGCAAATTAGCTGCTATATTTTTTTTTCCAAAAGCTGTACAGTTTAAAAATTATCTTAGATTTTAGTTTAAATATGATTTCTTCATCTCAGTTACCTACCTAAAAAGTTATATATAGGTCTGAAACAGGTTACTGGCTAGAATATTCCCTATAGAAAACTTAATTTAAACTTCCTTCTTCTGTACCATGTCATCAGTGGGCTTTAGGGTACATTCTTTTATGTCTTTTGTGCAGACATCATTTTAATATGCTTCTAGGTGAGATCTGATTGTAGAGTTAAATCATGTCTCAGAATCTATATATCTGGTAGTTCCAAATTGTGTGAGCTTTACTGGCTCATAGCAACTGTTATCAAATGATAGGTCACTTCACTGGGCAGAGGAGGAGACAGTAGGTGTGAAGGGGAACAGCTGCATATTCTTCCTGTCATAGGATGGTCTATAGCTAGTTAGGGATTGTTATAGTATTTAGAGATGAGCTTAGTCGCTGAACCAAACAGTTATAGTGTACAGGGGAATTAAAGAGCATCTAATGACAGTGTGTTCTAGATAACTACATAACTCTTGGCACTGTTTTTTATTGCTTAGAAGTCTTGCTAATTTGGTTGATGTTTAATAAGTAAATTTTCACTTGAATGCCTAATGACCCAAACAATTTCCTTTTTAATTAGAATGTCATTGACTGAAACAATTATTAGATGTGAACATTTTAAACTATAAACCTGGTAAATTTGTAGGATTTTCATAGTTCTTTCTACAACAGCAGAAGGATACTATCTTTTCCCTCCCTGCAAAAGTTCTTCTGCAATGTGGGCGCGGCAGGAAAGACTGCGGGTGCTGCTACACATTGGGTTCCAGCTTAAGGGGAAAATGTTACCTAAGTATTTGCAGTGTAGTCCAGACTGTACAAGAAAGCCTGTCCTCAAGCTTGCATCTTCCTCTGATGGGTACAGCTCCTAATTTGTATGATGGCATTTTAAAAAAATACTCATTGTTTAACCAAAGTTTTAACTATTTTTTTTAAATACTTGAACAGAGAGGCAGATGAAGGCTGCAAAAAGCCCTTGGAGCGATTGCTTAATATCTGGCAAGAAAGGAGCGTGTATGGCAGCGAGTTTATACAACAGCTGAAACTTTCTATGGAGGACACCAGTAGCCCTCCACCAAAAGGTAAAAGCATAGCTTAAAAAAAAAAAAAAAAAAAAAAAAGCAGGAACAAATACCATATTGAAAAGTTAATCTGTCACTAACTGACATTAGAACTCTGGTGGTAAACAGACCAGTTCCTGGCATCATGCACCTCTAAGGTTAGGAGAATTGCTGTTGAATTGACACTGGAGTCACCAAGGGTAAGTTTACACTGCATTTTAAAACACCTGGGTCTAAAGACTTGGCTGACACTATAGTGCTAAAACAGCTGTGTAGATGTCTGAGCTTGGCCTCTGAATCCCACCCCTTTCCATAGGCTTTCGAGCCAGAGTCTGTAGATCCATGCTCTGAGATTTGCTGCTCTGAGTTTCTGCTTGCCATTTAAGCATACCTCTAGACTAATTGTCTCAGAGAGATTTTGCATTTGTAGAGACAACAGATCTGGTTGTTAGCCTGAGACCTCATGGGCCTGCGCCAGGTCGTTTGACTCTACACATGCAAGTGGATACACTCTGAATCTATCTTTATGGACATGAGTGTGGATTTTGGGGATAAAAGGGACAATCCCGATGGTGACCATGGTCACCACCTCCAGGGTGAGATTAGGACCCTTATGCTCACCTGTAGAAATAGGCAACTGCAGTGATGGTCCAACCAAGGAGACAGTGTAACTTGTTGGTTTCCAGAGCACTCTGACAGTTAAAATTGTCCTGCCTCCAGACACGAGTATGGATGGTTAGGTGGGTCATTACAACAGCCTGTTCTGCACACTTTGGTCCTTGGATGCCCTTCTTCAGTCTCTATCATCCTTATCGATCACCGTGATTTAACAGTGAGTTTTTGGCAAATGGAAGTGGAAGGCTAGAAAATGACATTGCAGTTGGTTTGGCTTCTTTTTAACTCAGGTTGGTAACAACTGAAACTGGCTTTTGTGTGACAGATTTTCAGTGGCTTTCTGACATAAATTGACTTCAGTCCAATTCCTGGTGGACATCTATATCACAAAAGCCACCATTATAGCTGGTAGTCAGATCAAAGATTGAGTGGATCATAAAGTAAAAACACTGAGTTTCTTGCTTGTTTTCCTTGTGGCTTTTCAAACACAAGTCAGATTGCAGTATGTAACAAAAGCAGGTGTGATATGAGCCTTCAGAAAAAACTGACTTCAGTAGCTTCTGAATTTACAAACTACCATGGAAACAGTAGGTTGGAAATCTGTAGTACAAATATATTTAGGTTCGCAAAAAGTGGCTCCGTTAAAACAAAATTCTTGGAACTCCTGAGGATATTTGATACTGTGATAATGAATATACTTTTCTTTTTAGTTCTAAGACCGTGTGGTAACTCAAAGCAGAAAATTCTGCGTGGTTATGTCAATGTATAAACTAGCCGTCAGGAGGATTAGATGTGAAATTAGATGAAGGTTTCTAATCATCAGAGGAGTGAAGTTCTCGAACAGCCTTCCAAGGGGAGCAGTGGGGGCAAAAGACATATCTGGCTTCAAGACTGAGCTTGATAAGTTTATGGAGGGGATGGTATAATGGAATAGCCTAATTTTTGGCAATTAATTGATCTTTGACTTTTAGCGGTAAATATGCCCAGTGGTCTGTGATGGGATGTTAGATGGAGTGGGGTCTGAGTTACTACAGAGAATTCTTTCCAGGGTGTCTGGCTGATGAGTCTTGCCCACATGCTCAGGGTTTCGCTGATCACCATATTTGGGGTCGGGAAGGTATTTTCCTCCAGGGCAGATTGGCAGAAACCCTGGGGGTTTTCACCTTCCTCTGCAGCGTGGGGCCCAGGTCACTTGCTGGAGGTATTTCTGCACCTTGAAGTCTTTAAACCATGATTTGAGGACTTCAGTGGCTCAAACATAGGTTAGAGGTCTGTTGCGGGAGTGGGTGGGTGGGTGAGATTCTGTGGCCTGCGTTGTGCAGGAGGTCAGAGTAGACAATCATATTGGTCCCTTCTGACCTTAAAGTCTATGTACACTGTTGTACAAAGCCACAGTGTTTTGATAAGTATGTTTGACTAGATGTGATTTGTTGAACAGGATGGCTCGGAATAAATTCCAGAGCTTTCAGTATGCTTAGGAACCTGTGATGCTTGGCCAAATGTGGTGAAACTTTCCTACTCAGTCTTCTATGGTATCAAAGCTGAACACTTTGTATTGCAGAAATATTAATATTGATTATTCACTGCTGCTTGCTTGATGTAGCGCCTCTGCTCTTCCTCTCATGTGACTGAAATCATTGCAATTAATTTCTAATCAATTTGAAGCGTATACTGGCTATGTATCCTATGGGAGCATATTCTTATGATTCAAAATGGATTGCGTGAGTTAAGGAAAAAAACATAGAATCATCACTGAAAGTTTGAAGATAACACACATTGGGGAGTGGGAAGAGGACAAGTCCCGCATAGAGTTATCTGATCACTTTATAAGTTGGGTGCAGGAAAATACACACTTTGATATGCGGTTAAATATATGCATCTAGGAACAAAGAATGTAGACCATATTTACAGAAGGGGGGGGCTCTTATCTTGGGAAGCAGTGACTCTGAGAAAGATTTGGTGGCCATGGTGGATAATCAGCTGAACGTGAGCTCCCAGTGTGATGCTATGGCCACAAGGGCTAATGGAATCCTTGGAGGCATAAATACGAACTTCGAGTAGGAGTAGAGAGGTTATGTCACCTCTGTATTTGGCCCTGGTGCCACCAAGGCTGTAATATGGTGTCCGCAATTTATCTAGGAAAGGGCTCAGAGAAAAGCCATGAGAATGATTAAAGGATTAGAAAACCTGCCTTATGGTGTTAACTTCAGGGATCAGTCTATTTAGTTTAATAAAGGGAATGTTAAGGGTTGACTTGATCATGATCTGTAAAGTATCTACGTAGGGAACAACTATTTAATGGGCTTTTCAGTCTAGCGGAAAAAGATATAAAACAATCTAATGCTGAAAGGAGTTGACACTAGCCAAATTCAGACTGGAAAGAAGGTGTCAATTTTTAACAGTGAGGGTAATTAACCATTGGAACAGTTTACTAAGTGCTGTGGTTGATTCTTCATCAATGGCAATTTTTTAAAGCAAGTGTAGATTCTTTTTTTATATTTAAGATCTGCTTTCGGAATTATTTTGGGGAAGTTCTCTGGCTGGTGTTACACAGGAGGTCAGACTGGGTGATCACATAGGTACTTTCTGGCCTTGGAATCTATGAGGGGAGGAAGAGAATTCTTGCAATCAGATTTGTTGTTTAGCTTTCACTTCTTATGAGTTATAAGCTATTTACACACTGGAGGCCTTTCAGTTTCCTCAAGGAAATATGTGGAGTATTTCTCTCACACATACATGCAAACATATGTGGACATCTATA
The DNA here is from genome assembly GCF_003597395.2 of Chelonoidis abingdonii. Classification (NCBI taxonomy): domain Eukaryota; kingdom Metazoa; phylum Chordata; order Testudines; family Testudinidae; genus Chelonoidis; species Chelonoidis abingdonii. Next base: position 1,566,875 of record NC_133782.1, read on the forward strand.
TTTTGTTTGCATGTCTTTCAAACGTAAATGTATCCAATAAGATATTCTTGTAGCTAGTTTCTCATTAATCTCCTGTGTGTTAGTCGAATTTGAATAGCCCATTCCTTTAGCAAGAAATAAATTTTATATATCCTACCTAGTTTCAGCTAACTTATATTTTAACTACTTAAAAAGTCAGAAAAATTAGGTCTGGGCGGAGTTTAGTTGCAAAATCTTTTGTCTAACTATTAAACATACCAGCTTCATAGATTATTTCCATGTGACTCATTTGCAAGTGAACTAGGGGAGAAGTGCTTGAGCTAGTTCTGTCTCAATTACAGACTGAGCAAAAAATTTGTGGAGAAGTTTTTTGTGGGAAAATGCAGTTTCAGGTCCGTCATTGTTACTGTTACAACTCCTAGTCGTGATGGCAGTGGATAGTCATTGGGCTAAGGAAAGTGTGAGTGATTCTACAGCTTGGTAGTTAGAGCCTTGCTTAGAATGCAGGCAACCCAAATTCAACTGCTGCTCCAATGGCTATTTATAAAAGTGGAACCACTTCAAGAGGAGGGATTGAGAATGCCCGAGACACTGGGATATTCTGGTATGAGGCTCTCTCCTGCCATGTGGGAGACGCATCCTTTCTGCGCACCAGAGAGAGACAGAGGAGTTGAACCTCAGTCTCCCACATCTCGGGTGAGAACCATAATTCTATTGGGTTAGGGTTAAGGGAAGCTTCTCCTTCTCTGGCCACTTGTAAATCCTTCCCTTTCCATTGGTAAAAATACTTGAAGATTAGGGCTGTTGTGCGATTAAAAAAAATGAATAGAATACCATTTATTTAAATATTTTTGGATGTATTCTACATTTTCAAATATATTCAGTTACAACACAGAATACAAAGTATACAGTGTTCACTTTCTATTTATTTTAGTGCAAATATTTGCACTGTAAAAAACAAAAAGTATTTTATAGTTCACTTAATACAAGTACTGTAGTGCAATCTCTTTATCATGAAAGCTGAAGGATGCATGAAAGCAGCCCCAACCATTTCCTGCCACCAGTGGTAGCTAGTCAGAGCCTGTGTGTCCTCTTGCTTTTGGATAGGATTAGGATTGAGTCTTAAGTTTAATTAAAGTACATTGGCTTTTTTTTTTTTTTTTTAAATACTTTTACTTATTTCTTCTGAGTCACACGTTGGTACCAAGGAGTAGGTGTGATGGCTGAGAATAGGTCTCCGGCTTTTAAAATCTGCCTGCCTGTGAGCAAGCTATGCCTATGAAATGCCTCTCTTGTTTCCAGGCATCTCCTATCTTAAACACTCTGTAATTTTTTTGAAGTGCACTCAGAAGGCTCATGATGCCTGCTTGAAACTGTTTCTGATGGTAAAGAGAACGAGAAGAGTCTCTGACTCCAAGGATCCTCCTCAAAAGCAGTCTGCTCCTGTCTCAAAACTGGGTTCAGATAATGCTCTGGCTATAAGAGACGCTACTTGGGGTGCTAAGAGGTCTTCTGGCTCTAAAAGATGTTATGCTTCCTTGAGACACTTTGAGCCTTTTCATCCGTCTTCTTCAGCTCAGTCAGTGTCTACTACTTCCCAAGGTAGGAAGGGCCAAAAAAATCTCTTGGTGGGCATTGGCACCAATAGCTGTCCCTGGTCCCATCCAAGAGGAAGGCTCAAATTCATCATTCCTCTGGCTTACCCAAGCATGCTCCTTTGAAGTTGCATGTGTACTTCGTGTTTTCAAAGACTAGGGAATGCCGTTTTTCAACTGCTATACCATATCCTCCGTCTTCAGTGATTGACAGTGCTTTCTTGCTACTGTTGGCATTGATACTGTGTGTGCCACAGATTCATCACTACCACATCCTGATAAGAAAACGTCATTTACTGAGACTCTTGCTTTGGTATGGTCAGTCACAATATTGTTGACATCAGTATTGCCCAGGCTGCCTTTAAGTCTCCTAAAACTGGAGTACTCCTTTGCTAGATGTCTCTCCTTTAGCTGTGGTGCCCAAGTCCCTGCTGATCCTCGAAACCAGAGTATTGATAGTGAAAATCTCTGATATCATTGCTTACTTCTCATAGTGTGATGTCTGAATCTGTTCCTGTTTCTACTCCTGAGGGGAGTGTGTCGTCTTTAGCAGAATTATACTCCTCTGCATTGTAATCTTCATATAGCAGCAGAAACCCTTCTGCTAGCACAGTGGTTCTCAAACTTTTGTACTGGTGACCCCTTTCACATAGCAAGGCTCTGAGTGTGGATCCCACCCCCCATATAAATTAAAAACATTTTAAAATATATTTAACACCATTATAAATGATGGAGGCAAAACAGGGTTTGGGATGGAGGCTGACAGTTTGCAATCTCTCCTCCCCGTCATGTAATAACCTCGTGACACCCTGAGGGCTCCTGGCCCCCAGTTTGAGAACTGCTGTAGTAGTAGATCTCCTCCTTTGCCTAAAATAGTTCTTGAGAGAAGCCTTGAAAGGAATCTCTTTTGTCATGGATCTCCCCTTTAGAGAGGTTTCAGGTTCTGTACTACACATTTCTAGGGCACAATACAGGGTGAAGTTTTGGCCCTGTTGATCTGTATGAAACCCTCAGGTTTACCCCTTTTTTATTCAGCTGCACTGAGATTTAGAGTAAGGTCGTTTGCTCCTAATGATTCATCCTAAGAAGGCTCCATTATCTCATCAAGAGTTCTTTCAAAGTTATGAACAAGAACCCCATAATGAGGACGAATACCTTATTGAGTATGAAGAGCTATCCGTTTCCCCAGCCATATTGTCATTATCACCTGATAAAGCTGTGACTCCATCTACCATGTCCACAATAGACTATTTCAAGGCACTCAAAGACCTCCTTAAAAGAATGGTGGACATGAGATTTTCCTAGAAGTCATCCTGAAGAGGTCTTGTGAATTATTTGATATTTTGCACCCAGTATTCCAGGTTTGCTTGGTCATGTCTATTAACCAAGGATCTGTGGCGTATCCTGGCATCTGTCTTTGATACGTCTAAGAGGGCAGGTCTCAGGCACAAAGATTCCCTCTAAAACATTTGACTATTTTATTTTAACCTCATCCTTAATTTTTTTCAGTTGTGGCAACAACTCATGACAAATCTAAGCTGTCTTGTACCCCATAATCTGTGTACACAGATGAGCCCCAACAGATGCATCTTCTTAGGGAAATAAGGTTTATTCCTCTGCTGTCTTGCAGATCTGTACAGCCAACTATCAGGCTTTGTTGGTGCAGTTCAATTTTCTGCAGTGGGAGAAAGTGTTACAGCTAAGAGACACACTTCCTCAAGACACCAGAGATAAATTGAAGGCTGTGACTGTGGAGGGCCAACTGGTGGGAAAGATAACTTTGCCAGGTTTCTGGATGCTTCTGAGATTGCAGTGCCCTCTGACCTCTCAACAATCAATAAGCACTGAACATCGTGTTCTTAGACATACTGAAGGAGGTTCAGACCGCAATTGAAGACCTTCCTTTCAAAATGACAAGGTACTTCACTCTTCAAAGGACTCTAGTATGATGCTTCAGTGTCTGGTACTATACACACCCTAGTAAAAGAGGAAGCAAAGCAGATATAAGCCCTTGTATACCTTGTATCTGCCTGATCCTTAGCAGCAAAGTGCTTCTCATCTTTCTAAGGAAACGCGTCACTTGAAAGGAGTCCCCTCCACCTTCTGCTGCTGATTTTTATTTTTTTTTCTAAGAGAAAATTGAAAATACAACATCGCCTTTTCCTTCCTTCCTTCCTTCCTACAACTCCCTCCTCCTCCTCTCCTGGTCAGAGATGCAGAAATTTCTGATTTGCTATCTTTTTCTAACCCGTCCACTTGCCCCAGTGACTCCATCCCCTGATCTGCCTCATGCCCACTTTCATCTCCTTCCTTACTCTTCTCTTTAACCTCTCACTCTCCTTTGACACCTTCTCTTCACAATATAAACATGCGTTACTCTCCTATCATAAATCCCACTCTTCACCCCACTTGCCTTTTCAACTTGTGGCCCATCACTCGTTTCCCTTTCATCTCTAAGATCATTGAACTTACTGTTTACAGTAGGTGTCTGGAGTTCTTCTCCAGTTCCATTCTAGATCCTCCCCAATCTGGCATCTGGTCCTTGCACTTGCCTGATGCTGCTCTCGCCACAGTATTTCGTGGTCTCCTTTTAGCCAGATCTCAGAATTAGTGTTACTCCTTCATCCTCCTTGACACTTTTAACACAGCTGATGATGCTCTTCTTTGAAATATCCTCCTCCCTTTGCTTTTGAGACTCTCTTTCTCTTGGCGCTTCTCCTACCTCTCTAAGGCTCTTTCAGAGTCTATTTCTCAGAATCTTCCTCAGATTTCTGTGGGAGTTCTACAGGGCTCCATCCTTGGAACCCCTTCCCTTCTCCTTCGACACCATCACTCAGGCCTGTAACCTGGGCATCAGCTTTGGCTCAGATCTTTCTAGGTCCTCTCATCCAGGCTATGTCTAAGTCTTGAAGATTCATTCTACAGAACACTTCTAAGATAATGCCTCTCCTGTCCGTCCACACAGTTTAAACTCTCATTCTGGCACTCAGCATCTCTCTGGCCTTGGCATAGGCATTCTTACTACATTCATCTCCATTCAGATGCTGCCATGAAGATCATTTTCCTAGCCAGTCACTTTAACTATGTCGGCTCTTTGCTGGCTCTCTCTTCTTTATGGTATTAAACACAAACTACTTGTGTCCATTTTCATGGCCTATCCCCACTGTACCTATCATCTCTCATTCAGTATAGAAAGGTTGACTTCTGCCTCTGATCAGCTCATGCTGTCAGCCTCCATTGCCCACTTCTCAAATTTTCAAACAAGTATCTTCACGTTTTCTCCCATGCTGTCCTTTAAGCTTGAAAGGCCCCTTCCCCCTCACCTCTGGTAAACTAACTATAGTTCGAAAGCATGTCTCTTTCCAATGGAAGTTAGTCCAATAAAAAATATTACCTCCACTCACCTAGTCCCCCTGCAAAACTAATTCATTTTCCTCTTTAAAAACCGCTCCTTATCTCTTTTCCATGATGCCTACAAAAAAACAGAACAGGGCCGCTGGTGTGCGGATACTACTGCCTGTTATGTTGACCAACATTTCTCAAGTTGTTTCCCTGTACCCCCTATCGGTCTGTCTGTATCCATTTGTTGTCTATCTTGTGCATAGATTGTAAGCTCTTTAGGTCTTTTTTTCCACTATTGTTCAGCAGCTGGCACTATGGGGTTCTGGTCCATAACTAGGGATCCTAGAAAGTACAGAAATACAAAGAATAGATTGTGTACTCTTCATTGGGAAGAGGTTACAGGTTTGATACTTCGGTCAAAAATCCTGGACAAATTTTAGAGGCTCTTTACCCCCTCTCTTCCCTTTGTATATCACCTTTTTTTGTGGGAGGGGAAGGGGGGATGCATTGGCTGAAATTGCTACCCACTAATAGATATTAGGAGTTCTCTAGAAAGCATGTTCAGTCCAATTTTAGTCTCTGCCAACTCCTTATCCCCTTCCCCATCCCTTTTCAAGGACTTTTCTCACAATATCCTGCTGAGTTTGGAGACACTCTTCTTTAGCTGGGGGCTGTAGAGAAGGTGCTTCCAGAGTTCTACAGCAGGGAGTTCTATTCCCACTACTTCCTCACCCCCAAAGAAAAGAGAAGGATGGATGGTGTCCAGTTTTAGATCACAGGTGTCTCAGCGAATTCATCTCACATCAAATTTCAGATGATCACCCTTTCTTAAGTTTGTTTGTCTGTTAGCCCATGTATTGGTTTGCATCTCTACTAGCAGGATACCCACTTCTGTGCGTAAATCTATCCTGCTCACCAAAAATATGTTTCATGGTCAGTGGACTCCACTACCAGTCCAGAGTCCTACTGTTCAGCCCTTCAGCAGCTCTAAGGGTGTTTACCAAATGCCTGGCTGTGGGAGCAGTGCAGCTGGGGGGAGAAGTCCTCCATATACATTTCTATCTTGACAATTGGCTGATTTGAGTCCCCTCATTGCAGCAGATCAGCAAGGATGTTCTCACAGTTCTACAGTTGTTTTCCAGACTGGGCCTCAGGGTCAGTTGAGACACACATCTTCTCTCACCCCTGCTCATCCATAGAATTTATAGGGGCTGTGCTCCACTTCCACTTTGCAGGAGCGTACCTTCAAATATTTTTCCATAAAGAATTGTCTAGATCATACATTCAGTCTCATCCAGGAATCACACTGACAGTCTGGGTTATATGGTAGTTTATACTTATGTGACTATCATGGTTGTCTCTGGTCTCCTTTGGGGTTGGTTAAGGATGTTTATCCACCAGCCAAAGTTCCTCTGTAATACTGTCATATCTGCTTTGGTGGACAGACCCTCAAAACGTCCATCTGGGTACTCTGTTTCATTCACTATCTCCTTCAAAGACTCTGGAAAAATGCATCCAATCAAGGCTGGAGTGCACGTTTGGACACTCTCTCTCCAGATACAGGGCACGTGGTCCTGTACAGAGTCTCAATTATATATAAATTTATTAGAGCTCATGGCTTTCAGCTGGCTTGCAAGGTGTTCCTGCTTCTCCTTCAAGATACTGCTGCTCAAATCCAGATGGATTATATCCTCGCTATGAACTATATAAACAGACAAAGGAGAAAGTGAGATTATCCCCCTTATGTCAAGAAGCAACACATCTGTGGGATTGGTGCATTCTGTGTCAGATTAACCCAGTAGCCCGGTGGAAGACCAGCTAAGCAGAAGAGTTCCTTCACTCATAAATGGGAGTTAAGACTCTGTTCTACACAAAATATTTCTAAGGTGGGGGAGTTGCTCAATAGACCTGTTTGCTGCCAAGATGAACACGAAATGTCCAATGTTCTTCTGCCATAGACGCTGGTCTTATGTCTCATTAGATGTATTTCTGGTTCAGTGGGAAAATAACTTGCTTATGTCTTCTTCCCATTCTGCTAATTCTCAGTCCTCCAGAAGGACATGTCAGTTCTAGTATTCTGACCTGATACATCTATCAATCAAGCCACCTCTTCAACTTCCTAAAACTCCTCCAAGTTGTTTATCAGAACCAAGGCCTGATGCTGCACCCATGCATTTGACAGACTACCTGGCCAAATTTCTGTGGGCAGAAGCTGCTTTGCAGCTGTATGGGAGGTTTTGATCCATAGCAGAAGGGCTTCTATTAAAAGGACATGCCAAGTTAAGTGGAAACATGTCTCACTGCAGTCCCATTCAGAGACCTCTTCAGCCTTGGAATCTTCTATTCCATCTATCTTGGACTAATTGTGTTTTTGGAACACATAATTGATTAGTTCTAATAGAGTTCATCTGGCTAATATAGCCCTTGATCTGTTGAGGGTTATTCCCTCCCTCCCTCCCTCCCCCCCTTGGTATCTGGATTGGTGGGTTTTTTTTTTGTTTCTTTGTTTTTTTTTAAAGAGGGGCCAATTCATACATTTCCATCAGTGAGGCATAGTTACCTGTCTGGAACTTGAATGTGGTGCTCCTGTCTTTGATGTACCTGCCCTTTGAACCCAGGTTGTAATATTTACTATAGCCCCTCTCAGTTAAAATGGCATCAATTTTGGCTCAGCGGGTGAGTGAAATTTCAGACTTTGATATCAAGTCCTCCATTAGTTCCTTTTCATAAAGACAGTTAGACTTAGGCCATATCCAACATTTCTGGAAAGTGGTTTTGGATTTTCAAATAAACTAATTTACACATTTTCCCTAAACCACATGATTCTTCTGTTGAGGCTAAACTCCACAAACTAGACATTCTTAGGGCTGTTCTCTTTATCTTTCCAGTACAAAGCCATTTCATAAAGCATCCAGGCTCTTTGTGCTTTTGTGATAAGTCTCAAGGGCAGGCTGTTTCTCTTAAAGATCTCTAAATGGGTTACAGACTGCAGTAAGATTTCCTACTCCATTAAATAAACTACTCCTTCCTTCTTGAGTTAGGGCACACTCTGCTAGGCTCAGTCAGCATCAATAGCTAGTTTTAGGTGACCCGCCTATTGGAGACTTGTAGGACAACTATGTGGAGTTTGGTACCTATGTTTATCTATTACTGCTCCATTGTGACAGCCTCTAACTCAGATTTGCAGTTTGGAAGGGCTGTCCTGCTGTCATTATTTAGATACCCCTCAAGGTGGCCAGTAGAAGTGCTAACTGCTAGTCACTGATCTACAGTGGGATCTGCGTAGACAAATGCTCGAAGAAAGAGGTTACTTAACCTTCAGTAACTGGAATTCTCTGAGATGCCTTTGTCCACACAGATCCTGTGACCTGCTTCGCTTGCTTGGATATTTTGTATTAGTGACAAAATTAAGTGGTTGGGATGCTTTGTCCTTATAGGGGGCATAAGAGCATACAGGTGAATGCACAGCCCCAAGGGACACTGCTGTCCAGAATATTCCCTGCTTGTGTGTTCATCTGCTTTTGTTCACAGATCTCACTTCAATCTCCAAGAACTCTGGTTACTGTAAGTGATGGTTCTTTTGCCTTATGCTGCTGATCATTCTGAAAGTAATACATAAATTAGCCTTCTGTAAAGGAAATTAAATTGTAGATTGACCCTGTGTAGAGATCATGAAAGCATCTGGTACAACTTTTAGAAAATGTAGATAGTTAAGATTCTGTTGAAAAATGCACATATGGCATCAGGCTTGAATGGCTTGTATTGAGACTGTGTGTGTCTACAGTTACAGAGGAGAAAAAGTCCTTGAAGCGGACATTTCAGCAGATACAAGAGGAAGAAGATGAGGATTACCCTGGGAGCTACTCGCCCCAGGACCCTAGCACTGGGCCATTACTGGTATGTTTGGAGGGCTGAGGATCTGAGATATTGTAAAAGGCGACCTCTTATAAAGATACAGCCACAAGGTGGAGCCATTAACAAGTAAAATGTAATTAATGGAAAAATACAATTTACGTTTGGAAGCCAACATGTAAGAACAGTTTTATTAAACCACTGGGTTGTCTGTTTTGTGATGGGCAAGAGGAAGGGATCATAGATGCATTCTGGTGTGAATGCTGTTCCAAAAGTTATCCTTAACAATAAAAACCTTGGTGGTCTGATTTAATCTAGGCTGAACCAAGGCCCCTGCATTACTGCCAGTGTCTTCTGTTTTCTCTTCAAAACAAAACCAAAACAAAAGGTATATAAACATCTTTATATATCGACTTATGAACTCTCAAATCCAGTGTACGAACATTGACTCAGGAAATTTGATTTGGGTTTCAAGTAGAATACAGCCTGACAAACAAACCAACAGCAAGTTTTGTATACCCTGTAGCCACAAAAGATCAGCATTAAATGGATATTTTGGAGTTGGAAACTAAAATCTGTTGAAGATTTGAACCTTAGTTTGGGACTGGCAGGAGTGTAATGTTAATGACCTGGAGATAACAGAAATGAAATAGACAGTATAATCAAAACTCTCCTCCTTAAGGCTACAATTGGCCTTATGTTAAATCTGTGGCTATTTGAAGGAAGGTAAAGAGTTAAACAGTCTGTCAGATGTGTGGTGTAAATACTATAAGATTACATGAGCCGAGGAAATGAGAGCTTTTACTGCAGCTAGATTACAGCTTTTGGCTTGTTTTTAACACGCGTTTAATTTGTCACTTATTGGAAATCATTATGTAGCTTACAAGGAAGTATGTATGTCAAGCAGACAGTGAACATCCTTTGGTTCTTCAAGCCAGCATAAACATTGAAAAGGTGTGTGTTCTTAAGAAATTTGTGTATTTTTGTAATGAAAGTTTTAAACGTGTACCTAAAAAAATTAATGATTGAAACTGGAGGATAAAAATCAGCACTACAAAATTAGCCTAGCTAATGCCAGCAAAATCATGAAATCCTTGAATGCTTTTTAAAACAAAATAAAGCTGAATGTTTGTAGTTTTCCTGCTTAATGTGTCTCTCTCCCCTTCTCCCTTTCTTTGGGCGCCTATTCTCCCGTCACCCAGATTCTCCTTTTGACTAGGTTAGTAAAAGCAATGTGGGTGCGTTCAGTTGCACTGGTGGATCTTTCTCAGTGGCCATTTCATTTGCTGATTGTTAACATCAGAATGGCCATTCTGGGTCAGACCAAAGGTTGATCTAGCCCAGTAGCCTGTCTGCTGACCACAGCCAATGCCAGTGTCCCAGAGGGAATGAAGAGGTAATCACTAAGAGATCCATCCCCTGTTGCCCATTCCTAGCTTCTGGCAAACAGAGGCTAGGAACATGATCCTTGCCATCCTGGCTAATAGCCATTGATGGACCTATCCCCAGGAACTTATCTAATTCTCTTTTGAACCTTGTTATCATCTTGGCCTTCACAACATCCTCTGGCAAAGAGTTCTACAAGTTGACTGTGTTGTGTAAAGAAATACTTCTTTTTGTTTTGTTTTGTTTTTTTTTTAAACCTGCTGTCTATTAATTTAATTTGGTGACCCCTAGCTCTTGTGTTAGAAGGAGGAGTAAATAGCACTTCCTTATTTACACACCAGTCATGATTTTATAGATCTCTAGCATATCCCCCAAGTCCTCTCTTTTTCCAAGCTGAAAGGTCCCAGGCTTATTAATCTCTCTTCATACAGAAGCTATTCCATATCCCTAATAATTTTTTGTTGCCCTTTCCTGAAACTTTTCCAAGTCCAATATCTCTTTTTTGAGATGGGGCGATTGCATCTGAACACAGCGTTCAAGATGTGGGTGTACCATGGATTTATATAGAGGCAATATATTTTCTGTCCTATTATCTATCCCTTTCTTAATGATTTGTCAACATTCTGTTCGCTTTTTTGACTGCCACTGCACATTGAGTGGATGTTTTCAGAGCACTATCCACAGTGACTCCAAGATCTTTCTTTTGAGTGATAACAGCTAATTTAGACCCCATCATTTTATGTGTATAGTTGGGATTATGTTTTCCAATGTGCATTACTTTGCCTTTATCAACATTAACTTTAATCTGCCATTTTGTTGCCCAGTCTCGCACTTTTATTGCAAAGAACTAAAAAAGACTGGCAGGATGGGATTAATGGAGTACAATATCAATCAATTATATTGCAATTATATTCCCAAAAAATCAGTTGAACTAGTGAAGGATTGGCAATGTCTTTAAAGTCTGCTTTAAAAAGGATGATTTTTAGCTGGGGCCAAGTGAGCATGCGGTGCTTAGAATCATAAAATATCGGGGTTGGACGGAAGCACGGGAGGTCGTCTAGTCCAACCTCCTGCTCAAAGCAGGACCAATCCCCAACTAAATCATCCCAGCCAGGGCTTTGTCAAGCCGGCCCTTGAAAAACCTCTAAGGAAGAAGATTCCGCCACCTCCCTAGGGATCCCATTCCAGTGCTTCACCACCCTCCTAGTGAAAAAGTGTTTCTTAATATCCAGCCTAAACCTCCCCCACTGCAACTTGAGACCATTGCTCCTTGTTCTGTCATCTGCTACCACTGAGAACAGTCTAGATCCATCCTCTGTGGAACCCCCTTTCACGTAGTTGAAAGCAGCTATTAAATCCCCCCTCATTCTTCTCTTCTGCAGACTAAATAATCCCAGTTCCTTCAGCTTCTCCTGGTAACTCATGTGCCCCAACCCCCTAATCATTTTTGTTGCCCTCTGCTGGACTCTGCAATTCTTCCATATCGTTCTTGTTGTGTGGGACCCAAAACTGGACACAGTACTCCAGATGAGGCCTCACCAATGCCGAATAGAGGGGAATGATCATGTTCCTCGATCTGCTGGCAATGCCCCTACTTATACAGCCCAAAATACCGTTAGCCTTCTTGGCCGCAAGGCATGCTGTTGACTTATATCCAGCTTCTCATACACTGTAACCCCTAGGTCCTTTTCTGCAGAACTGCTGCCTAGCCACTCGGTCCCAGGTATGTAGCAGCGCATGGGATTCTTCCGTCCCAAGTGCAGGACTTTGCACTTGTCCTTGTTGAACCTCATCAGGTTTCTTTTGATCCAGTCCTCTAATTTGTCTGGGTCCCTCTGTATCCTATCCCTACCTTCCAGTGTATCTGCCACTTCTCCCAGCTTAACTAGGTGTTATTCAGAAAGTCTGGTTTATTTAATCTTTTGGATTTACAAAATGTGCCCCCTCCACATTATCCCAAGGTGCATGTATGCAGTTAAATAAATTTGCATGTACACTTGCCTCTTGGTCAAGGCAAAATAAAAACAATCCTCCAAAGGCAAAATATTGAGATGAAAAGAAATAAACCAAATGCAGAAGTGAAATGTAAAGAATATTTTTATTTCTCTAATCTGTATAGTGTTTCCTTCATCTTTTCAGCCTTATTTTTAAATGTCCTCTTCTCTTAACTGGGATGAATGTCCACTGCAATGTCCCTGCTAAGATAAGTGTATTGTACTTATGCAGAAGTCCAGGTTTTTGGCTAGTTTAGAGTTTAGTGGATGCTATGTACAGGTACTTACTGCAGTACTGAGTGTAAGGAGAAAGTAGGACACTAAAAGCACTTTAAAAGGTAAGTGATCTCAGCCTGTGGTGCAATGACAATAGCTAGAGAAAATGGCTTAGCAGTAGGCCTGTTTAGAACTTGGCAGTGCTGCAGTTACCTGCTACTCCATTTGAAAACTGCCTGGTTTTTGTCTTTCCATCCTGCAGACTGAGGACTTGATCAAAGCCCTGCAGGACCTGGAAAATGCAGCATCAGGAGATGCCACAGTGCGGCAGAAAATTGCCTCACTGCCACAGGAAGTTCAAGATGTGTCACTGCTGGAGAAAATTACAGGTAAGAAGCTGGAAGATGAAAGTCAAATCCCTCTATACTCATTTTCATTCAAGTAACTATGAGTAGGATGGATGCACCTCATGCCCTTTATGCACGCCAGCTGTATAGCTCCCTAACAGTTAGCAGATAAAAATCTTCTGGCATGTGGTTGGAGGTAAGATTTATCTCTCTCCTTCCATTCCTTGGGCCAAAACCAAATAATCTTCATCCAAGAATATTAAAGGAAATGGCACATGAAATTGCAGGCCCATTAGCAAGAATTTTTAGTGAATCAGTAAACTCAGGGGTTGTACCATACGACTGGAGAATTACTAACAGATTTTATTTTTAAGAAAGGGGGAAAAAAGTGATCCGAGTAACTATAGGCCTGTTAGTTTGACATCTACAGTATGCAAGGTCATGGAAAAAAATTTGAAGAAGAAAGTAGTTAAGAAGATCGAGGTCAATGGTAACTGGGACAAAATACAACATGGTTTTACAAAAGGTAGATCGTGCTAAACCAACCTGATCCCCTTCTTTGAGAAGGTAACAGATTTTTTAGACAAAAGAAATGCAGTGGATCTAATTTACCTCGATTTTCGGTAAGGCATTTGATATGGTTCCACATGAGGAATTATTAGCTAAATTGGAAGAGATGGGGATCAATATGAAAACTGAAAGGCGGATAAGGAACTGGTAAATGGGAAGACTACAATGGGTCATACTGAAAGGTGAACTGTCAGGCTTGGAGGGAGATTACTAGTGGAGTTCCTCAGAGATCGGTTTTGGGACCGATCTATTTAATCTTTTTATTACTGACCTTGGCACAAAAAAGGGGAATGTGCTAATAAGTTTGCGGATGACACAAAGTGGGGGTATTGCTAACACAGAGAGGAACGGGATATCATACAGGAAGATCTGGATGACCTTGTAAACTGGGAGTAATAGTAATAGGATGAAATTTAATAATGAAATGCAAGGTCCTGCCTTTAGGGATTAATAATTGGGACACATCAGTTAGAAGTAACAAGAGAAGAGAAGGACACTCGGAGTATGTCTTGTTCACAGGAAGACTATGAGCCGCCATATTGATATGGCCGTTTAAAAAGCTGATGCAGTTTAGGTGCATCAGGCGAGGTATTCTCCAGTAGAGATAATGGAGTGTTAGCACCGTTATACAAGGCACTGGTGAGACCTCATTGGATACTGTGTGCAGTTGGTCTCCAGTTTAAGAAGGATGAATTCAAAACTGGAACAGGTACAGAGAGGGGCTCGGTGATCCGAGAATGGAAACCTGTCTTATGAAAGGAGACTAAAGAGCTTGGCTTGTTTAGCTTAGCAAAAGAAGGCTGAAGGGGAAGTTGATTGCTCTCTATAAATATATCAGAGGATAAATATCAGGGAGGGAGAGGAATATTTAGCTTAGTACGCATGTGGACACAAGAACGAATGGATATAAATGGACACTAGGAAGTTTAACTTGAAATAGACGAAGGTTCTAACCATTAGACGAGTGAAGTTCTGGAACAGCCTTCCAGGGGAGTAGTGGGTGCAAAAGACATATCTGTGCTTCAAGACTAAGCTTGATAAGTTTATGGAGGGGATGGTATGATGGGATAGCCTAATTTTGGCAATTAATTCATCTTTGATTATTAGCAGGTAAATATGCCCAGTAGTCTGTGATAGGATGTTAAATGGGGTGGAATCTGAGTTACTACAGATAATTTTTTCCTTGGTGTCTGGCAGCTGAGTCTTGCCCACATGCTCAGGGTTTAGCTGATCGCCATATTTGGGGTCGGGAAGGAATTTTCCTCCGGGGCAGATTGGCAGGGGCCCTGGGGGTTTTTCGCCTTCCTCTGCAGCGTGGGGTATGGGTCACTAGAGGATTCTCTGCTGGTTGAGGTGTTTAAACCACAATTTGAGGACTTCAATAACTCAGACATAGGTTAGGGGTTACAGGAGTGGGTGGGTGAGATTCTGTGGCCTGTGTTGTGCAGGAAGTCAGACTAGATGACCATAATGATGCCTTCTGACCTTAAGTCTATAAAACCAAAATGTGTTCACAAGGATTTTTATACTTGGAGAGCCTGTATTCACTGTCCTTTCCTCAACCAACTTTTGACGGCTTCATTTTGTAGTTTTGAAAAGAAACTAGAGCCAGAATTTTCAGATTCAGGTGCTGAAAGTTAAGCATTAAACACATTTATGTATATGAAGTGGCCTGATTTCTCTGTTCCCCACCCCTCAGAGCTGAGTACCTGCAATTCCCTTTGACTGCAATAGGAAGTGGGTGCTCAGATGTGCTGACCAATTATATTTGAGTGCATATAAATTTATGCATCCATGTTTGAAAAATGTTTGCTTAAGAACCTGGGAGCACATGCAAATAAGAGGCAAAATCAATTCTGTTTTTGCAAGCATTCCTAACTTTTAGTTTTAGAATTCTATGAGGACTACCACTTATTCAACTCTTCATAGTGTGTGCTCATCATGTCCAGCTGTGAGAAGGACAAGTGTGTATTTATGTGCAAGCTTGTGTTCTGTGGGTTGATAAGATCCATCATACAGTGCATATCTTGCATAAATGCTAGGGCCCCATAATGTGACAGAAGACATTCTGTTAATGTAAGCTAATGTTCTGGTATGATTAACAACTCATACAAGATCCACAAAAACAACTTCTGAGGGAGTGTTAGCACATTTGCAACAGTGGCACGGCTCTGGTGCTGCAGCTGTACCACTATGGCTCTGTAGTGTAGACTCTTCCTTCAGCAACGGAAGGGGTTTTTCCCATTAGTGTAGTTAATCCTCCTCTGCAGGAGGTGGTAGTGTAGTTGACAGGAAAAAAAAATTCTTCTCTCAACATAGCAGCATCTACACTGGGGTTTAGGTCAACCTAACTATGGCACTCACGGTATGAATTATTTCGCAGCCTGAGTGATGTAGCTAGGTTGAGCTAGTTTTTAAGTGTAGATCATACCTCACTGTTAGAACTGCAAGACTAAAAATGTGACCAGCTGGTTCTGTTTTAAAATCTTCTTCAGTTTTCAGGTTGTTAGAGTCCTAGCAATTTTTGGGTACCCCTTAAATCTCTTGATTACAACTCATTTTCTTATAAACCCTGGATAACTCTTGTGAATAAAATGTTATTGTGCGTGTGGTTGTTGGAGTAGAGCCTTTTTTCAAAGCATAAAAGGCTTTTAACTGAGTCCATGTACATTTTTTACCACCTTTGCATGTAGACAAAGAGGCAGCAGAACGTCTTTCGAAAACGGTGGATGAAGCATGTTTGTTACTAGCAGAGTATAATGGGCGGCTGGCAGCAGAGTTGGAAGACCGACGCCAGCTGGCACGCATGCTGATTGAGTATACCCAGAACCAGAAGGATGTATTGACAGAGAAAGAGAAAAAGTTAGAAGTGAGTACTGTTCAGAATAATGCTGAAACCTTATCCTCCTACCAAACACGCATACTTGCCTTCAAACTGAAACATTTTTTCTTTTTACATGAGAATGATGTAAGGTAATGTAGCAATTTATTTCTCCCTGGAGCACTTTGCTGTTGGAAGAAAACAGGCCTGAGGAATTTTTTTTTCTGTAAATAAATAACAGTGAACTGCTGAGCTCAGATGTCCAGCACAACAGTAGATGGAGCAGGAAGCTCTAGAACTTAAATTTCTTTTTCAAGAAAGATTGTTTTACCATCCAACATTTTTGATGTTCAGTCCTGGTTCATTTCAGGGTTTGCTTTTGAAAGAAAACACTTTCCCAAAAAGAAATCCAATGTTACTCCTTCCTGCAAGTGTCTAATGCTTTTTGTATATTTTGTGTATAGTTGGTTGCTGCTTGTCTGGCTTGAAGGTCCTGTTTGCTGAGATCACTTGTCAAATGCGTTTTTTAGTATTGCCAAGCCTGCTTAACCAAAAAATGATGGTGCTCTTAACTGCCTTTACGTGTAGTACTTATATGAAGAAACAGGTGATGTAGTGGTGATGTAGAAAGATGACAACTCAGACTTCATGCCGTAACCAGCTTGAACTTGGAGGGCAAGAAACTGCTGTACAAAAAAACTGTTCTGACTGGAACTCAGTAATGACCAGAAGCCCTTGAGCGAGTACATGGGGAACAGCAGACAGTCGTTTATCTGCAATATTCCTCTTTCACTGAGGAAGTGTTTTAAGCACTCTGTTGTGGGACTAGTATGGCAGTTTAATGATTCTGGTTGTATGTCACTCTGCCATCTGTTAAACTGCCCCTGGGCAACACATTATGGGCTTCCTCTACACTGTCAGATGCTTATTATTATCGGCAGCTGCTGTTGGGTGGGACGAGAGTTACAGAGGACATAATCTTCTAGAAAGAGACTGGATTGTAGAGCAGTTCAATCCTTTGTGTGCCCTCTTTCCATCACAACTTGTCGTCTTTCCTGGAATGTTAGGCAGTACTATTTAACTTGTACTCCGTTTTGGCCATAGGTTTTCATCCTATGTCTATACATAGTAACTTGAGTACATACTGTACATTATCGATCCAGAGTTAAAATCAGCCAGAAGATTTAGGACTGTTACATTCAAAAATCTGAAGTTTGCTAGGCTTTAACTATCCATCTAGCAAATTTATTTGATCTCCAGAAGCTGATTTGAGAGTTGAGTTTATTGTGGTTTTCCTATAGTTGTTTCATTATAAAGCACTTTAGTTCTCATGAGTACAAAAGAAGCCATAAAAACTATGTTCTGGCATTGGTTACTTTATTTACTGAAAATTGCCAAAATCACTGAAGTCTGTGATAAAATGCCAATTTATTTCTGCAGAAAGAGGATTGTGAGCCCCTCATACATCGCTTAACTGCTTTAATGGCTCCTACAATAAAAAGCAGAATGCTTCAGCATGCATTTTAAAAATCCTCGATTTGAATCAGCTTGAGGTATCATAAAACTAATTTGGTAACTTGTGCTATAGCAACTTTAGATCAAATTTTATTATAAACTAGATTAAATTTTATTATAAACTAAGTTATAAATACTGTGGGTTTGTTTTTGTTTTGAAATGACACTTCTGGTAAGGTCTCTTTTTTGTGAAAGTTAGCAAACTGTTATAGGCCAAAATAATGAAATTTCAGGCACTGATCCTTCAAACAGTTAAGCAGATAAGTAATTTAAATCGCACAAATAATCCCATTGACTTCATATGCTTGACTTGAGCAAGTGCAAAAGAGTTTGACACATTAAGGACGAAACCTGTATTCTATTAAAAATGTCTCTTAATGGCATGAAATCTTTGAGTTCAGAACACAGTTGCCTCATTAACAATGAAAAATTAGTCTTCCAGCGTACTCGCAGTATACCGTCAGGCCAAAACTTAAAAACCCTAGGAGTCTTAAATTAAGCAGTTAAGTGACATAGAAGCACAAGTCATGTTGAGGTTGTACTGCAAACCCTTTGGGGTATAGTCGACAAGCATTTCAGCTTTCCTGACTTGTGGAAGTTTAATATCGGAGAATTTTGTTGGTTGCAAATGTGTAGCCCAGGCTATATGCTTATCAGTTTTGTGTTTGTTACTGTGAGAACACCAGAACACCAGAAACTCAATGTTAATGAGACTCTGGGTTTATCTCATTCAGCGTAGATGGGCGTTTTAAGTGTGTAATCTCTTAATAGAAAAATTTGAAGTTCTAACAGGATGCTAAAGAAACAAGTACAAAATATCCACTCTATCTATTTAGGTCTATAAAATAAGAAAGTAAAGAACTAGCAACATGTAAATACTCAGATTTAAATTAAAAAACTCTGTTCCTAATATTTCTTAATGACATGTTGTTGTGCTCCATCGTGACCTTTTTCCAAACATCTTAAATTCCAAGCTGTATGTGTTTACAAAATCAAACCTTGCTTTCAGCTGAGATGCATTTAAAAGCAAAATTCTGTTTCAGGGTGGACTGTTTACTTCATTAGCTTTTCTGTTGAAAGTGACTGAGAGGAGAGAAAGTAGGCTCCTTGTTGGTAATATGAACCAGGATTTTATTCTGTCGAGTCATGAGAAGTGCCAGTATCTGTCTGATCAAAAATTGTAAATCATTGTGGATGGTCAAGGTACTGGGGTTGCACGCACAAGTAACTTTTTTTTGAGATAGTAATAAAAATAGCTAAGCCCTGTGTCTGGGAAGGGAACTTTTGCTGTCTAAACACTGGAGTTCTTACTTAATGTAAATAGTCCAATACTACTGCCTTTCATCAGCTATGGCAAATTCTACAAACAAATGTCATTTCCACTGAATGGGAGTATTTACTCAAAGTAGGCAATTGCTCAAGAGGTTTTGAAATAAGTCCAGGGTGCCAAAAGCTCTTACTGTCCTCAGTCACATAAAATCCTTTCAAGACATGATACACCTCTACCCCGATATAACATGAATTCGGATATAACGCTGTAAAGCAGTGCTCCAGGCAGGCAGGGCTACGCACTTTGACAGATCAAAGCAAGTTCAATATAATGCGGTTTCACCTATAACATGGTAAGATTTTTTTGGCTCCCGAGGACAGCATTATATGGGGGTAGAGGTATATATTAGAAAAGATGAGGTTGGACAAAGGGACTACAATTCATGAATGAGCAGTGGCAAAGATTTGAATGAGTGAATTCAAAGACTGCTGTACTACTAAGAAACCCACGAACTGATGGTTTGAGGGGGAAGATAGTACTAGGTGTTCAGTCTGAGAGAAAAGACATCAGGGTCAGACATCTAGGGGAAAAGATGGGGCCCTACATGCTGTGGAACTGTGTCTTAAACAGTGATTCTGAAAAGGAATTGGGGGCCATGGTTGGATAACCAGTTAAAGAGTAGCTCTCAGTGCAGTGCTTCGGTGAAGAGTGTTAGTGAGGTCCTTGGGGGTGTAAATAGGAGTAGGGAGGTGGTATTATTTCTGTCTTCAGCATTGTTGAGACCATTAATAGAACACTGTGCCCAGTTCTGTTGTCAATGCTTCCAAAAGGCTGTTGAAAAATTGGAAATGGTTCATAGAGCTACAAAAGATTCATGTTCTGAAAAACCTGCCAACAGAAATTGGTTCAATAAAAGCTATTACCTCACCCACTTCGCCTTACAGTGAGTTTCTTAAATCTGTGTAGTTTACCAAAGTATAAAAGGTGACTTGACCAGTCTATATGTACATGAGGAGAAGATTTCTGATAGAAGGAGACTCTTTAATTTAGGAAAAGTTTAACAAATCCATTGGCTAGAAGCTGAAGCTGTACAAATGAGGACTGGAAATTAAGCTCAAATATTTGTGGGTTACATTAGAACATGTTATCAAGGGATGGGGTGGGTTCGCCATCACCTGGAGTTTTTTGGATTCCTTTCTTGAAAGAGATGCTCTAGCTCAACCGGAACTTGTGGTCTTGATGCAGGAATTACAGGGTGAAATTCTACAGTGGCTCCCTGTTGCTAATGAATAGATGACTCAAATGTCAGTACCAAAGATAAGGAACTTAGATTTTTTTGATCACCTAAGATCCCACTAAAATGCTAATCAAATAAAAGCATATTGAGAATAAAAACTGCCAGAACCTACAAAGTTAAATTTTGTGTCTGAACATTAAGGTAACAGGCTAGCTACTGTGAAGCCAAGTGCATGCTATGCCTGTTGAAATAAATGACAATAGCTATCTAAGAAAAAAAACCAGCAAATCAGTTATGCTGTATAAAACTGGAAACTGAGGACTATAGGGAAGATATTCAATGAAGGAGACGGCCTCCATGTTCAAGTTGCCAGATGATTGTAAAATGAAGGTAGCTGAATAGATGGAGCCACATAAGTGAAAGTACTACCAGAACATCTCTGATCCTATGGAAGGATGGATGCCTAAAGTATATGTAATATCTGCAGTAGATCAGGGTTAGGTGGAACAAAACAGCAAAATGACTCTGCTTGCAGAAGAGTCAGCCTAACCTGGAGGAGGGGGAAATTGTATTCATGGCTGTAGCTTTGGTTTATGAAGTCGATACTATGCACTGTTCCCTCTTTTCTTTCCTCCTCATTTGTCATCTCCATATGCTTTTATTTTTTTTGGTATGCTCTTCGGGATAGGGTATGTTGCTTATTATATCCAGACCCCTGTATATTCCATGATTCTGCAATCAAGAAATTTTCTGTAGAATTCACCTGTTGCTGAACATTGAGATCCGTTATCTCCGTTTTCAATTAAAAGTTTTGTGACCTTATAGTTGCAAAAATAACATTTGATGATGTGACCTGAATGTAAACCAATGACTATCTGAGTCTGCCAAGAGCCTCAAAGAATAGTTCAGAGGTGTGAACTGCCCTATCATGTCACTTAATGTTCCATGGACTCCGTGATTGTGTGGCCATGAAATTTTGTCATTTTTCCCAAGCTATTCGTGCCCTGCATGAACTTGCCTATAGCTGCCGCTTTCTCCACAATGGGGAATTATTTGGATTACAGTGCATGCTCTCTTCACCATTTTGTAGAGAAGAACTGGAGTCCTGTTTGCATCCAAGAAGCATATAGGCACAGATAGCTAGGCTACCTAGTGAATAGAGCACTAGTTGAGTCCTAGGGGACCACTGAAGCAGACTACAAGTTCTCTCCATCTCTGGCACACGTTGAGTGAAGTAAGTCTCTGAGCTGGACCACTGAGATAATCTAGTAATTGCTGCCATAGAACTGGACTGTCTGGAGAATGCAGTGAAGAAATCAATTATTGACTGTGTATCAGGGAGTATTTCCAACTGAGAGCTATTGGAGGTGACGGGGAATACAACAAAGTAATGTTTGCAGCAGAATTTGTCTGTTGTGCCATAGAGCACACATGAGCCCTGACTATGTGCTGCTTATACAGTGTTCAGCACAATGGGACCCTGGCCTGATTGGCAGTTCTAGGCACTCCTGCAATATAAATGTTATGTGAAATAGTGATATTAAAAAAACCCAAATTATCTAGAGATCATGAAATTATTTCCATGTAATGTTGCTGTATTTTTCAAAGAGATGCATGCATTGCTACACTTCCACCTAGCGATGAAAATCAATAAGATATTTGAACCAAGGTGAATGTATGACTGGAAGTGTGCTTGTGTTGTGAACTTTATGCTCTGGAGGAGGTGTGGTTAGCATGCGGAGGGGAACTGTGCACATAACACCGTGCCCCATTTCTGCTGTAAGTCAAATTGAATAACATTCTGGGCCAATAGTACTGTGTGGGCTTAGATGCCATATGACATTGGTATCCATCTCTGCATGGAGCAAGGAAATCCCCAGGGCGTAGGAACGATATGGTCAGGGCTGTAAATGGTGCCGTGTGCTACACTGGACAGCTTCATAACCTGGCACCCTAGTAAAAGGTGAGCAAGAGGAGTAGTTTGTGGAGCATGAAATGCTGCCAAAGGCAACAGCAACACGCTCAGTACATTGAAATGACTGGTGCTGGAGGGAAAGAAGCTGTCCGTCCCCCCCCCCACACACACACTCTTTAAATAAGGAAATACAATCTGACAGCAAACCTGATCTACCAAATGTTAGCTTTAGCTCTGAAAGGAGCTATGATTACCCTTCGGGTTCTGAATGGTGTGTTGTTTCTTTGAGAGAAACTTGTCTGCAAAGCCAAGTTTGTTGCTGTTTTGCTATGAAATGAGAGAGGGAAATTGGTTCCTTGGTTCTGTCTGCTCTCCCCAGGTTAGACTGAAGAGAATATCTATTCAGAGATGCTTGTTCTGTTCAGAAGACAGTGGGAAGTGAGAGAACCCACTTGAGAAACAGCTTTGCTTCATGTATTTTTTGGGGGGAAGGGGGGGTTGTTTTGTTTTTAGTATTTTATTTATATATATAAAAATTAAGATTGAATTCTACTGTTTGCACTGAAGAGCACAGAATCTGACAGATGGAAGCTGGTTCCCTCTCTGCTATGTTATCTGCCTTTCCGCAGGGAGGAAATTGCATGGCCTTTTTAAAGAAATCCTCAAAATAACCTATCTATTCAAATGTTAACTTGGTGTCAGACCTCACCCACAATGTATCTGAGAGTGCGCTGTTCCTTACTTCTTTATACTGGGTCTGCCTGCCCCCTCTGCTCCATGTGATTTTTTTGGCGCCTTGAGGTCAGAAGTAGGACCCCGAGGTGGGGAAGGTCACATCTAAACTTCTTTGTTTGTAGCAAATCCAGAGGAGCTGCTTTTCAAGGGAGAAAACTTTTAGCGCTTGATTCAAAGCCCCCTGAACTTAATGGGAGTCTTTCAAGTTACTCTGTTGGTCTCTGGATCAGGCCCTTAGTGTATCTAACTTCTCAGCTGAGTTTGGATGAAAATTAAATATAAATTATGCACACTAAATATTTAATTTCTTCTTTTCCTCCTTGATTTGTACACTTGTGAAGGCCTCCTTTATTGGGACCAAGTAACTTTTTATTATTATCGGGGTTGAGATGTTTCGTTATTAGGTTAACTTGTCTCTTTTGTGTGCAGCCAGGCTCTCTCGCAGTCTGCTGTATAGCAAGCTGGGTGTTGTAACTGATGTGGGGAACTCTTCCCCCTCCTTTGTTTAACTGTTCATAGTTTTATTTGGCATGCTGATATGCTCACTCTTGATCAAATGTGTGGGAGAAATGACTTGTTTATAAAACAATAGGGGTGCTGTGCAGAATGGGAGTAAATACAATTTTAAAAACTACAGACGGGACAACTGAAAGGATGTGGGGGTAGGTGGGATTGGGCAGAGGAAAGGGAAGGCAGTGATAATACCAAACACCTCAAAATTGGAAAATCTTCAGCTCTTTTAAAAGCAGGGAATAGTTAAATGGCTGGATTTCAAAGGGAAATGAATGCGGTATCCAAAGGGATGATCCTCAGCTGGTTCAGTGGCAGTGAAGTTATCCTGAAGGAGGTTGATGCTGAGCACAGAATAGCCAGGATTAAGCTCTTGGAGGTGTTCTTTGTAATACAAATAGTAATAAGAGTCTATGCTAAAAATGTTGAGTCCAGCTAGTTACCCATCTGGTAGCTGTACCTGTTAACAGTGAATAACAGGCTGCTAGCGGGAAATCTTATGGTCATATACTTCAAAGTGTTTTGTCTTTTTTTGAAAAGCTGTAGAAACATTAAGGGAGGGTTTAGCTAATAAACATATGCTATTTAAATAGCTATTGATCAGTTGCAGTAACTGTTTTTCGACAAAACTTGACATTGGCTTTTTTCTATAGGAACCGTGTCTCTACGACTGTCACATTGTGACTTTTATGTTTTAATGAGTCCGCTTTCTAAAAGCTTGTTAAACACAAACTTGAATGGCAAGCTAGAATAGCCAAGGAATGATTGATTGGACTACTTTGTAAATACTGCACGTTTTGGGTATCCCTGATGCATATTTACATAATTTTAATCAGCCTGTTAAAATGGAAACATAACAAGCTTATGCCAGACTATTTAAACTCTAAATATTAGGCTATTTATACAACTTTAGCGGTTTTCAAATAATTACTCTTAAGCCAATGGTGCATGTTTTAAAAATTGAAGCCTTCTGCCTTCCTTTATACAGTAATATTAAAAATAACAATTCCCAAGGATCTGATTTAACTAACAAAATATGATATTCACAGCTCAGACTGCAACTGTCTTCAGTTAATTTTTGCATTGTAGCACACATAATGTAGATAAAAATTACCCACTATTCTGATTTCCTGCACATGAAAGCTGGGTTAAGTTACGCACAACAGGGCACCTTAAAAAGGGTCTTTCAAAGGTTTATTTTGAGAGAGAGAATTAATCCTGGTATGGGTTAGTGGGAGCAGTGATGTTGTAGAACACTGAATTCTGGGCTGTCTGGTGTGACTTCAGAGGAGCTAAACAAATTAGTGGTGGGAGGGGGAATGTTACAACTTTTTTTTTTTTAATTATCCCTCTTATTTCAGGCATTCAACACAAACTGAAGGGTTAGTGCCATTTAAACCTATAGATCTCTTCTTAATGCTGAAACTTTCCACCTTATATTATGCATCATGATGGAAGATATATCCTTTAATCAACAATGTCAAGCAAAGGATGTTTGTACATATGACCTGCTACAACAGAGGTGCTTGAAATGAGTATCTGGGGAGATTTAGCTCCTCCAATTCACCTCCTAAATTATGTTAAAGCTAAAATAAACGCACTTTGTAGTGTAAGCGTAAGAACGGCCGTTCTGGATCAGACCAAAGGTCCATCTAGCCCAGTATCCTGTCTTCTGACAGTGGCCAATGCCAGGTGCCCCAGAGGGAATAAACAGAACAGGAAATCATCATGTGATCCATTCCCAGCTTCTGGCAAACAGAGGCATGGGGCACCATTCCTGTCTATCCCGGCTAATAGCCATTGATGGACCTATCCTCCATGAATGTATCTAATTCTCTTTTGAACCCCGTTATCGTCTTGGCCTTCACAATGTCCTCTGGCAAAGATTTCCACAGGTTGACTGTGAAGATATATTTCCTTTTTGTTTGTTTTTAAATCTACTGCCTATTTCATTTGGTGGCCCCTAGTTCTTGTGTTATGAGAAGGAGTAAACACTTTAGTCATGACTTTATAGACCTCTATATCCACCTCTAGTCTTCTTTCTTTTCCAAGCTGAAAATTCCCAGTCTTACTAATCTCTCCTCATATGACAGCCGTTCCATACCACTAATAATTTTTGTTGACCTTTTCTGAACCTTTTCAAAGTATCTCTTTTTCGAGATGGGGGGGCAACCACATCTGCACGCAGTATTCAAGATGTGGGCATACCATAGATTGATATAGAGGCAATGATATTTTCTCTTATGATCTATCCCTTTCTTAATGATTACCAACATTCTGTTTGCTTTTTTGACTGCTGCTGCACATTGAATGGATGTTTTCAGGGAACTATCTGCAATGACTTCAAGATCTTTAGTGATAACAGCTAAGCAACTGTTGTAATTGCATACAGGGATCTTATATAACTATAAATTGGGTCAGAAGTTGCCAGTGTAATCTCTATACTAAAATGAAGTTCAAGCTATGAAAAAGTTTGCAATTTCCTATGCTATAGCACAATAGAATAAGTTAAGCTCAGGAATAGCTTTCACTCTGAATTTCCTGTCTTGTCAGTTTAGTGGTCAAACATTTTCTCGTAAGAGTATTTTCCTGTCAGATCACACTGTTAAGTTTTGGTTGTGGAGTTGTTTTGCCTCAGAGGAGTTAGAATTCTAACTTTTATTCTGAAAGTGAACATAGATTAGGAAGGGCACTCACGATGCACAATGCCAGTTTTTTCCAGCATCATCCTCACTGCCTAGCTACAGCAAATATTGAGTCAGTTCTCATTACTCTGACCATAAAGGGCAAATAACATCCAAATGCTGTCAGTCTTAATGAACCCCTCCTATGCACCATGGCAGTCAGCTGTGTGCACAGAGTGCAGACCAGGACCACAGAAAGCAGCAGTTTCTTTTAGGCATATTTCGTACAAACATAAGAACGGCCAGATTGGGTCAGACCAAAGGTCCATCCAGCGCAGTATCCTGTCTACCAACAGTGGCCAATGCCAGGTTGCCCAGAGGAAGTGAACCTAACAGATAATGATCAAGTGATCTCTCTCCTGCCATCCATTTCCACCCTATGACAAACAGAGGCTAGGGACACCATTCCTTACCCATCCTGGCTAATAGCCATTAATGGACTTAACCTCAGTGAATTTATCCAGTTCTCTTTTAAACATTGTTATAGTCCTAACCTTCACAACCTCCTCAGGCAAGGAGTTCCACAGGTTGACTGTGTGCTGTATGAAGAAGAACTTCCTTCTATTTGTTTTAAACCTGCTGCCCATTAATTTCATTTGGTGGCCCCTGGTTCTTATGGGAATAAGTAAATAACTTTTCCTTATCTGCTTTCTCCACATCACTTATACGTCTGTCATATCCATCCTTAGTCTCCTCTTTTCCAAGCTAAAAAGTCCTGGTCTCTTTAGTCTCTCCTCATACGGGACCTGTTCCAAACCCTAATCATTTTAGTTGCCCTTCTCTGAACCTTTTCTAATGCCAGTATATCTTTTTTGAGATGAGGAGACCACATCTGTACGGAGTATTCAGGATGTGGGTGTACCTTATATAAGGGCAATAATATATTCTCCATCTTATTCTCTATCCCCTTTTTAATGATTCTTAACATCCTGTTTGCTTTTTTGACTGCCTCTGCACACTGTGTGGATGTCTTCAGAGAACTATCCACGATGACTCCAAGATCTTTTTCCTGATTCGTTGTAGCTAAATTAGCCCCCATCATATTTTATGTATAATTGGGGTTATTTTTTCCAATGTGCATTACTTTACATTTATCCACATTAAATTTGATTTGCCATTTTATTGCCCAATCACTTAGTTTTGTGAGATCTTTTTGAAGTTCTTCACAGTCTGCTTTGGTCTTAAGATTTGGGGAGGGGGGGGTAGGATAGAAGGACTTTAGGCAGGAACCTTGAGGCTGTATTTTCAAAGCATGTCTCAGCAGGGGGCCTAATTTAAGACTATCCTGTTCTTCATAAAATCTTTTCCCAGAGTTCTCCACGGCGGGTTGCCTGTGGGGTTGAATTTGGAATAGCTAACACCACTCTCCTTAGGTGTGTTTGTATGCCACTGCTAATGCCCATCTCTGAATGGAGAAAACAGTCCCTCTTCTGCTCCTCTTTTTCTTCTGCACGTTGAGGTCTCTGAATCTCTGGTGTCTCTCCAAACGGAACATTTTCCTTTTTGTTTATCTAACTTTTTTCAAGTGCGGTTTGGACATTTTATCTGAAGTTAAAAACAGTGACTAATAGATTTTATTTTTAAGGCTTGTCAGTGACCTCGTATTGCCAAGGACTGGGTTCAGAGGTCTGTCAATACACACAGTGTGCCCTGCAGTTCACGCCTAATGTGACATGGGGTGACGCTCTCCTGCGTGATGTCCTGTTTGAAGTAGGACTGAGCACTCCAGTCACTAACTGAAGCAGGCAGTGTAGGCTCCTGAAGCTGGCCACAGAGAACCTTAAAAGGACAGGAGATCTTAACTTTAAGACACCTCTACCCCGATATAATGTGACCCAATATAACAACATGAATTCGGATATAACGCGGCAAAGCAGCGCTCCAGGGGGGCAGGGTGGAGCGGGGCTGGGCACTCCGGTGGATCAAAGCAAGTTCAAAATAAGTTTCACCTATAATGTGGTAAGATTTTTTTGGCTCCCGAGGACAGCGTTCTATCGGGGTAGAGCGGTATTGTGCTTAGGGGTAGTCATTAAGGGTATATTTACACTACAGCTGGGAGCGTGCCTCCCATCCTGGGTAAACAGACTCATGCTACCTCTTCTCAAGGCAGTGTGCTAAAAATAGCAGTGTGGGTGTTGCAGTGCAAGCGTGTGCAACTCCCTCTGTCTGAACTTGGGTGGCTGGCCAGAGCTGGTGCCCTTGCTGCAACGTTCACCTCGCTATTTGTAGCGTACTAGCTCAAGCAGAGCTAGCATCTCTGTGCTCAGAGGGATGTTTCCACCTGCAATGTAGACCTACACTACGGGCTCTTTTAACTAGGGTTAAAGGGTTCACCCTGCCCTGACTGAGCACCGTCTTTGCCTTGAAGGATTAATCAGTGAAGTATTTACATACTCTCTTGAGACCATAGCTTCTGGGCTGGTATGGTCTGTTCTTTTGTTGTGCCTGTCATTTGCTTCAGCTTCAACTCTGCCAGCTGTTCCTGCTCCAGCAGTGGTTTCCACTCTTTCTTCTCCCTTGTTGCCATTTTCTGCATCAGCACACTGTCTCCTTGGCACCAGAGCAGACCATGGTTAAGTAGAAAGTAGGTAATACAGTATCTGTAGTGCAATCAGCAACCAAACTGGGTGGTAGCTCTTTAACTGGGGGGATTTGATCTACAGCACATTGTTCTGCCTGGCATCCTGAAGGTCCTTCTTTTGCTTTCAATCATCTAGCAAAGCTTTCAGATACCTGGGTGTCTCTCTCAACCTGCTGTGGCACAGCGTCTTTCTCATGGCTGTGATCTGTTTCTGAGCCCTCTTTCTAAGCTCTCTAGGTAGGACCAGTTGTCTTATGTCTGTCCAGTGCCCCACACTGGTGGGGTTCTGCTCCATGGCTGGCGCTCTGAGGTGCAATAATATTGGTTGGGGTAGATCACTCCCTTTAGCCCCCAGACAAAGAATGTTCTAAGGATTGTACAGATGTGGTGGTTGGGGTGACCTGAATTATTTTGCCATTGATACATGTTCAAAATCCAGTTCCTTTTCAGATAGGAACACTTGCCCCATGTGACTGAGTGTTGGAGGGGTATCTCAAAATAGTGCACACCTACAAATAAGGATAAACTTAAGAATAATGTTCCCCATCATGTAGTTAAATGTTTGAAGCTGTGCACTATATATTTGGGAACAAATAGCCATGTCAGCCCTTAGAAGAAACTCTATCTCAATGTGCATACTTGTCTGCAGCACCAGCATTCAGGACAGATGCACATACTTCCACATTAATAGCACATTTTGCAAACATTTTTTGTGGTTATGTTCTCATAAGATTTGACTGAGTGAGGCATTCCAAAGATTTACAGGCCTGAGACTCTTTCTGGGATGGGAGGAATGAGATTGTTTTGGTTTTCAGTTAATTGGAATAAAATGTTGTTTTTTATTTCTTTCATTAATATTAAGGCATGCTTTTCCTGTTCCCTCCTGCTTAGTCCTGCATCTGAAAGATCGAGGAGGGGCTCTGCTGTTCCCAACTAGGCAGAAACAAATTTGGATTTACTTCTATCTTGCAAGCACACCTCTTCATTTCTTAAGAGTAGTTAACTTCATCCCTTGGTCCTCACATGGAATTTGCCACCCCTCTGGATAATCATACCGTTTGGTTTTGCTTTGTCTCTTGCCCTTTTTTATTTCTCTCCTGCCTGAGAGAGAGTGTAGCAAGCTTTCTTGTTGCCCTCTCCTGTCTGTGTTGGTGGACATCAGCATTCTTGAGAGAGCGCAGCCTTTTTTCCCCTCCTTTTCTAGCTTGGATCTATCATTGTCTGGCAGATTCATGTGCAACAACTTTCAGACTGCAGCTTCTTTGCAGAAAGCTATCTGTAGAAGTAGCAGTATCCACCTCCTATCTGTGAGCAGATACAGTTCAATAAGACCCTTTGCAGTTTGTATTCTAGGTACATGAGCACTCATGCTCTGCCCTCCTTTTACTGCATGTTAATAATTAACTTGTCATGCTTAAGCAGAGCACTCAATTTGCCATAACTCTGAGTGGATGGTACAACACATACTTCTGGGGGAATTCTGCACCATTGCGCAATGCAGAATTTTGCAGAAATTAATGTTGTGTGCGCACAGTTTCCTCCCCCCCCCCAAAAATGGGCTGCAGAGATGTTAGTTGACACGAGAGGCCATTGGACCCAGTAGAGCCCAGCTCACAAATAGAAGACAAGACTTGTGGGGGATGTGAGGGAGGAGGGAATTGGAGAGTTCCCAGTACAAAGTAATAAACCGATAGGAATGTAAACTCATCATTCATGATCGTGTGGGGAATATTTTGCTTTGCTTTGAGATTTGGGGAGGGTGGGGAGAATTTTCCATCATTGTAAGGACTAAATAGGGAATTGGATTCAAATTAAAGTTGTAAACTCTTCAGAAGGCTGATTCACTATTAAATGCCCAGTTTTTCTTTGTTCTTCAAAGAGAGGATTCCATAGTAAACTGTTCTTCTCTTACTACTAATTAAACAGGAAATCAGAAGTAAATTAGTATTGCAATTGACTATATGGAAACCTGTTCAGCACTCTGAGGTTTTTTTAACTGTCACATTGTTTCTCATAGATTTATATCACATTACATTTCAGAGATGACTTGAAAAATACAGAATAAGCAATTGGGTAGAGAGACACTTGAATACAGTTTAAAATTACGACATATGGGGATGGAGCTCAATGTAATGGTTGGTTTATTATACAGGACTATTGCATCTTCATGCTATTAACCTATTGTATGTAGGCAAAGTGCTCTGACGGGAATCGTGTTACAAAGTTAATGTATTAAATCTTAACTGAGCTTTTGAATTGCATAGTTGACTTGTATTTGGGTGTGAATGTGTTAGTCTGCTTTTGACAGTCTCTAAAAGTCATGACTAGACAGGATAATGTGATGCATGATGATAGTTGGTTTCCTGGGCTTTTGGGCTTCTGATGAATCCCTTTCTCCCCTCCCGCTTCCCACAATGAAGAATCAGCCTTATTTCAGGTCATCTTCAGGCTGTGGAATTCAGGGATGACTTCCCCGGAACTCTCAAATATTCACTTACTGGACTTCTGAATGAACAGTCCTGGCTGTCTAGCTCTTGGAAGGAATTCTTTCCGCAGTATCTCTTCCTTCTACGTACTGCTTTTCTCTTCTATTCTTCTGTTGCTGTTGCACATTTCTGAAGTTAGCAGAGACTAAGCTGGTGGTTTGAGTCTCTGACCCTCTGATTTTCACTCACATTTAGTGATTATGTGCATAATTCTGAGTCACTGCTAATGTGCCAATATAATGCTACAGCTGTTACGGTTAATAATTGGTTGTCTAATATGTTATGGATAAGTGCTAATAACACAAATTGACTGGCTAATAGTAATGATTTCTCTTTATCCTTGGCTACTTTTATAGTTCCACAAGGGAGTATCTACATAAATTGTTCATAATGTCATTCTTCAAATGTACGTGGAGTAAAGACTATTGTAGTACTATGCACTGGGAAGTGACGGGCTTGCCTCTCACATACATATATGCTTTGTAGGGATTGATCTCATTTTTCTCTAGAAGGGCACTCTCTATTGACCTTCAGCAAATTAACTAATTGTCAATAATTTCAATCCCTTCAGTTGTACCTGAGGGACATGCTTTCTGTAAACCTACCATCATACTACAGCATGTTAAAAAGGTAATTGGACCAGACTTCAACATAAAAATCATCATGCAGGAGATGGTAAAATTTCAGAGCCATAATTTCTATTTGGGAGCTTATTACCTCTCTTACCAGTAATAACAGCCACAGGCCTAGGGGGTCTGTGATTCCGTGATGGGACTCCACGTGTGGCCGAGCGCCTGTGCTGCGTCTGTCTCGCAGAAGGAGGACAAACACACATACGAGGCTAGATGGAGCAGGAACTCTTGTCAGTATAGAAGGCAAATGTAGAAAATGTTCATAAGGCCTTGAGCCCCGTGTAAGCCACAAAACTAACATGGGTCTGTCTGTGTTTGACTGAACGTGGGGAAAGGATAACAATAACAACAACAACAACAATCTGAAGGGAAATCCAGATTCTCAGTTTGACCTTTTAGATGATGTTTGAAGAAAGTGTCCCCTGCAGCGACATCTGTAGCAACTGATAAGCCCTACTAGTTGCCAGGGAGAAATAATTTCCCTGCCATTGCAGGGACCTTGAGCACTGATGCGCCTTCGTTTCTCCTGTTCTCTGCCTGTGACACTCAACAGCCTAGTCTCCTGTGGGTCTCATTTTGGTGGTTTGTATTTAGAGCGCTGTGTGGTGGGGATGGCCTCTGATATGCAGGAGGTCAGACTAGAAGATATAATGGTCTCTTCTGGCCTTTAGCTCTAACTCTGTGACATAATTCCCAGAGGCACTAGGGGACTCTACCCCACCTCAACAGGAGGAGGGGAATTACAGGCTCTGGAATGCTAAAGCTTGTGGCATTCCTGTCAGTCACGTGCTGTGAACATGGACCCAGGTGATGGGGAGCTACGAGACTGTCTGTAATTATTGTTGAGACCAGGTAGGTGAGGTAATATCCGTTATTGGACCAACTTCTGTTGGTGAGAGAGACGAGGTTTTGAGCCGCACACAGCTCTTTGGATCTGGGAAAAGTACTCTGAGCATCACAGCTAAATACAAGGTGGAACAGATTGTTTAGCATAAGTAGTTGGCACGTATTCTAAGGGACCGTTCAAGGTAGAGTGGCCTGTTAACACCTCTGCAGTCATAGGACAAAAAGGGGGTTAATCAGTTAGATTTTTGTGATAACCTATAATTCTTCTTCGAGTGCTTGCTCATATCCATTCCAGTAGGTGTACGCGCCACGCATGCACGTTCGTCGGAAGACTTTTACCCTAGTAACTCCAGCGGACCAGCAGGTCGCCCCCTAGAGTGGCACCGCCATGGCGGGTGATATATACCCCTGCCGGCCCGCCCGCTCCTCAGTTCCTTCTTAGCGCCGTGTCGGTCGTTGGAACTGTGGAGCGCGGCGTAGCTGACCTCCACGTCCCTAGCTTCTCTTGTTCATCGTTGCAGTTCTAGTGTTAGTTTAGTTATAGTTTACTTAGTATAGTATAGTTGTAGTTATAGTTCTTGTGTATTTATATATCTTTAGTTAGCAGGTTCGGGGCTCTAGCCCTCTCCCGTGCCCGGCACCGGGCTGATGCCTGGTTCGCCGGGGTTCAAAGCGTGCTCGGCTTGTAAAAAGCCGATGCCCACCAGTGATCCCCACGACGCCTGCTTAAAGTGCCTGTGGGAATCACACGTTTCCGAGAAGTGCTGCATCTGCAAAGCCTTCTGGCCGCGGACTAAGAAGGAGCGAGACCAGCGCCTCCGGACGCTCCTTATGGAAGCGGCACTTCACCCCGCGCCCTTGGCACCGAGCTCGGCTCCGGCACCGGATCCCTCCAGCACCGCGAAAACGCAACGGCACCACCCTTCTCCGGCACCGGCTCCTGGGAAGAGGCCCTCGTCATCCTCTACCCCGGCTAAGCAGCCCCGGAAGGAGCACCCGATGCCGACGCCGGCCGCGCTGGCCGTGCCAGGGGCTTCGTTGACTCCGGGCCCGGCGGGTCCGTCGAGTCCGATCCCTCTTAGCTCCCCGCCAAGATCTGGGGTAGAGCTGATAGTCCCGTCCACGCCCGAGACATTCTCGTCGGCAAGGGACCTTATTGCCTTGACGGAGCCTGGGCTGCCCCAACCCCCGGCACCGCCGGTGCGGGTTCTACACTTCAAGGGCAAGCCGATCCCGATGCGAGCACCGTCCCCGGATTCTCCGGTCCGGCACCGATCCCGATCCCGGCACCGATCCCGATCCCGAGGGAGGTCTCCCTCGCGGCGCTGCTCGCAGTCCCGGCACCGCTCTCCCCGGCGGCACCAGTCGTCTTCGCGCCGGTCCCAATACTCCCGGCACCGCTCCGGCTCCAGCCACCGCTACCAGCACCGCGACTCGAGGAGCCGCTCACGGCACCGAAGGTCCAGATCCCGGTCGACCTCCCGGCACCGCGCTGGTGGCAGGTCCCGATCCCGGCACTGGTACAGCTCGCGGCACCGATCTCCGGCACCGAGGAGGTCATCGCCATCAGGGGCGCTGGACTCGCACTACCCCCGTTCGGCCCCCCCGTGGCCCTCTCGACAGGGTTCAGTCTCTTCACGGGCGGACAGCGTGTACCTGGACGTTGACAGACCCGCCACCCTCTTTCCTGAGGGTCACCAGGAACATGGTCCGAATCAGTGGGGCTTCTGGACACTCTGGGCGTATCATCATGCCCAGGGGCCTCAGCAATTCCCACCACGTGCGTCTGGCTCAGAGCCCAGGGCTCCGGAGGCTACTGTTTCACGCCCCCCACCATCCCATGCAGAAGAACAGTCGTCCCACCCGCCAGAGACTGAACTCCCGCAGGTGCCAGAGACAGTTCTCCAATCTGAGCCGCCACCAGACCCTCTTCTGCCAGGTCTCTCCTCGTCATCCTCGCCGGATGAGGCGGTGGCGGGGACAACGACCACCGGTCCCCCCCCCCGCTGGACCTCAGAGCACACCAGGATCTCCTCAGGCGTGTTGCACAAAACATGGGCATCCAAGCTGAGGAGGTCTCCGAGGTTGAAGACCCGGTCGTCAGCATACTCTCAGCAGATGCGCCCACTCGTGTCGCCCTACCCTTCATAAAGACCATACAGGCCAATGCCACCACCATCTGGCAGTCACCGGCTTCCGTTCCCCCCGCTGCTCAGGGTGTGGAGCGCAAATATATGGTCCCTTCGAAGGGATACGAGTATCTGTATGTGCATCCAACCCCGCGTTCCCTCGTCGTTCAATCTGTGAATGAGAGGGAACGACATGGGCAAGAAGCTCCGGCCCCAAAGTCTAAGGAGGCGAGACATATGGACCTGCTTGGCCGTAAGGTCTACTCCGCAGGAGCGTTACAGCTGCGGGTCTCAAACCAGCAAGCTCTGCTCAGCCGCTACTCATATAACACCTGGGCGGCGGATGATAAATTTAAGAAGCTTCTCCCACAAGACGCTCGTCAAGAGTTCAATACTCTACTGGACGAGGGCAAGAAGGTCGCACGCACTTTGTTGCAGGCATCTTTGGATACCGCAGACTCAGCCGCCAGGACTCTGGCCTCCGGAGTCACTATGCGCCGCATCTCCTGGCTGCAGGTCTCTGGCCTTCCCCCGGAACTCCAATACACAATCCAGGACCTTCCGTTTGAGGGCCAGGGCCTGTTTTCTGACAAGACCAACCCTCGCCTACAAAGCCTCAAGGACAATAGGGTCATTATGCGTGCCCTAGTGATGCACACGCCAGTAACACAGCGTCGACCATTCAGGCCTCAGCAACAACGCAGGCCTTACCCACAACCCAGGCAAAGGC
>NC_133782.1:1605473-1614375 GCF_003597395.2 Chelonoidis abingdonii
ATGGCGGCACCACTCTAGGGGGCGACCTGCCGGCCCGCTGGAGTTGCTAGGGTAAAAGTCTTCCGACGAACGTGCACGCGCGGCGCGTACACCTACTGGAATGGATATGAGCAACACATCTCAAAGAACAACAGTTACAAAGGTGAGTAACCGTGTTATCTAGTGATTACCTCACCAACCTTGTCTTCCTAATATTCTAGGACTGACCATGGTTACTGAGAACAATAATTACAGTGTTCTTGAGTTCTCCAGGAAACCAGTCCTAGAGAACTCTCACAGTACGCACTGACCACCTGTAAAAGTCTGTTTCTAATCTTATTCCCTTGTCTCTTCCCCTCAGGAGTATAAACAGAAGCTTGCTCGGGTAACCCAGGTCCGCAAGGAGTTGAAATCTCACATCCAGAGCCTTCCAGATCTGTCGCTGCTGCCCAATGTAACAGGAGGCCTGGCACCTTTGCCATCCGCTGGTGATCTGTTTTCAACTGACTAGAACTAATGGTGCCCGCATTTACTACTTCCCCTTGGTACCAGCAGAAGTAAGAAAACTCTCATATTGACTGGAAATCCAGTCTTCCAATGATCTACCATAGGAATAAACATACAGACCCTACTTTCAACCTACCAGCTGCACATGCGTGCTCTCTGTGTACAGTGTCTCACATTGAGGGGAAGATGGAGAGTATGTATGTCCATGTTCTGAAGGGAGTGGGTATAGAGTCCATATATATTTTGAAAAAATACTTTTTTTTCTCACCTTTTCTCTACTCAGATTAGTTTCCGTTTGCTCTTAGCACTTGTTACTCCCACAGAAGTCGTAAGAATCATGTACATATACCTTGAAAGTTTTTTTCCAAAGAAATGTTGTGTTTTTCTCTCTGAAAGTGTCTGATTATTTCTGAATCTGTTTTGTCTGTGTTAGTTGGGTTTCTGATGTTCAAATCTATAAGCAGTAGAGTGGCTAGTGTTCTTTATGGGGGCGTATGCATGTGTGTACTGTACCATACTGGGATCCGGGGGACATGTCCACAGAACAACAGTACAGTTAACCTTTTGTTAAATCTATAGTTGCTGTTACTGTTGTAGGTATGACCTCAAGGTGGTTCCTATCTGGTATGGTGCATATGTATATACATTGAGACTTGCGCTAGGGGCAATAGAAATGAACAGCTTGTTGTTGTGAATTAGGGATAACTTCATAACTTACGCTCTGCTGAGCAATGCAGAACTGGTTACTAGACATGAGTAGAAGTGAATTTTATTCCGACTTCCTTGTATTATATTTATACCACATTTTCCCTCTGTATTGTATAAGTGTAAATGCTACAGACATTTAACTAGCCAAGAGGTTGGAGTGGTGGAATAAAGCTAGTGATATCTCAGATAGGTACTGTAACTTGCTTTGTGACCTTGAGAATGGCTATATTGAAAATTTTGTTCTATGAATTTTGTCTCCTTAGGTTAAATAAGTGAATTTTATTTGATGGACTGAAGTTAAATGTGGTATAAATATTTTATTTATACAATGTATCAACATATACAGACCTGTATGTATATGAATGCCATACATCAATATACATGCGCATGTATATACTGGGAAGATGTATGTAATTTCATATCACACACTGAGTTGATTTTTCCTAGTAAAAATCGAAAAACAAATTTAAATACTAATTCTAATTCTATGATAGTGCTAGCTAATGGTATAACTACCATGGATGTAGTTAGGTTTAAATTTTTGTGTTAGTTTTAGCAAGCAGGCCTACCTGCTCATTGCAAACCATTCCAATCTGGCAATTTTGTTTTAATGTAAACACTTCTTGCCAAGGGCACGTCTTCGCTAGCAATGCGGCAATGCTTTAACCTGGCTGTGTAGTCATGGCACCAGTGCTAGTGCACTGTCTGTCCAAGCGCTATAAAAAACCCACCTCCACAAGTGGAGTAACTCCCAGTGCTGGGGCACTGTCTACACTTCCACTCTAAAGCGCTGAAACTTGCAGCGCTCGGGGTTGTTCTTTCACGCCCCTGAGTGAGAGCGTTGCAGCACTGTAAAATGCCGGGGTAGACCAGGCCTAAGACTTCACAAGCTGCTGGAAACACTTGATTGGATAATATAGGTTCTGTGTTACAGAGGCTGAAACCAGTAAGGCAGAGTAATGTGCTTTGTTCGTGCCTCACTGTGGTGTTAAGCTGGTCTTTTCAAAGACATGAGAGGAAACCTATAGAAATATGAAGCTTGTTCTGTGTGCTCATTAACTTATTTTACAGGGAATATAATGGCTAATTCAGCATTCAGTGAAACCGAATAAACTAGCATTTCTGGTCATTTAGTTTGTGAAAAGTTCCTGCACTTCATTTTGGCCCTTTTATTCTTGCCTCCTTACTGCCTATCTATGGAATCTGTTTTTCCCCTTGTTGTAGAGGAGAATTCCTGGGGGCAGAACTACATTCTTCCATGAATTGATGTGATTGGAGAGCCCTTTAGCTAAATGTTTGGACCATAAAGTGTTCTACACTCTCTGCTTTTGCCAAAAAAACCAAAACAAAACAAAAAGAAAATCCCAAACTCTTAAACACAAACCAAAAGATGCATTTCTGTTGTGCCCCAGCTCAGTTTAGTTAACCCCAGGCTGTATTTTATTTAAACAGTAACTATTCTTGACCTGTAATTTGACTGCATAACCATTACAGGACAAAAATGAAGCAAAACTGTCAAATTATGTAGACAAATGAGTGTTGGCATCTCAAACTGCTATTTTGGGCGGATTTTCTGTGAGAAAGTTGTATGTTTGTTTTTTAAATTGAAATGCTTTGATTTTTCCAAAAAATGTGTGTGTTTTACTTTATTTTGCTTAATTTAAATGATCTTGTGGTTTTTATTGACGGGGGGCAAAGGATGCGTGGTGAACTGGGTGCAACTTCATCAAACAGTTTCCCCAAAGTGTCTCTTAAAAAAAAAAAAAAAAAAAAAAAAAAAAAAAGCTTAAATCTGTATATGAATTGATCTAGGAATTCATTTAGAAGTATAGGCTGCCATTTTGGCAGCAGTATATTCTGAAATGTCTCAGATATCTATTTTTGAATAAAGAGGGTGTTGTTGAATGGTACTGGGTTTATTTTATTCAGAGCTTGCATTTTGCACTGGCACACCCCAGGCTTTGCTTTGTTTAAAGCAGTGAGATCCATGTGCAGTGGCTACTAGAGAATTCCCACTTTGAGGAGTTCTGCAGCTGTGAAGTATCATTTGAACTTGGCAAATTGACAGTCGCCCTTTAACTGCTTGCAGGCTACACTTTTGTATGTTTGTCTTAAATCATCACCACGCCAAAGACCCTCTACTCCAGTGGACTAACTCTCTTGCTTAGAGGGGGCAGAAGGTTTGGGAGGCAAATTCAATCAACAAGTAATCCCAGCTGCACCGGGAAACGTGTAACTAACTAACTACACTGTAATTAGAATGCTATATCAAGAACTGTGGTTAAAAGAGTTTGTGATACTGGGTAGTTGAGGCACTTTAGCTTTAGAGAGGGTGGTATAAAAGAGAAAACATAGAAGTTGTGATATTAGTTCTTGCATAATGTTGACCAGAGTGTGTGAGAGATGCTTATGGCAAGGTTCTTCAGCCTAAACGACTCCTGAGTTTAAGGATGCCTTCAGATAAATTTAATTAGCAAGGGGTGCATCTACATTGCAGATAAGGCTTAGAGGTTGGAGAGTAGCCATAAATATTCTCCTGCCTCTCAGATTTTATACCAGCTTGAAGTCCTGTAGTCTGTGGCATATTTAAAGTTCAATGCTACTTCCTTTACCATGAAAGGCATTCAAGGTGTACATCCTTCCTGTGAATAAGAGGAGACCTGTTTCATTTTCCTGCTCACTTGAAAATTCTTCATCTTCTGGTGATCCTAGGAACTAGAAGGAAGATTTTTCAAAGACACAGATTGCAGGTAGGTGCCATCTGCCAGACACGCCTCTGGAGATTTTCATCTTACAGTTCTCCAGAAAAGACTTGGCCTTGTTCACAACTTCTTTCATACTGTTCTCTACTTCACACTGTGTACCCTTCACCAAAAACATAACCGTCAGATAATGCTAGTTAAAAGACTAATACCAATATTTCGCACCTTCTCTGAAACTGTAGAGGGGAAAAAGAAACTTGGGTGTTGACAGCTCAAGGATTTATGTAATTTTGTGAAGTGCTCAGATACCATGTGATCATGGTGTCAATAAAATTAAAACAACTTTTAGCTTCCACAGAGGAGTTAGAGGAAGTAGACTCTGGAGGCTTTGTTTTGTCCCTTGTGCTACATGAGAGCATTAGTGCGTTTAAAAAGTATTCTGATGCTAGGAGAAATGAATAACCTAAGTACTTTACCCAGTCTACTGTCCAGGAGTCAATATATGGTGTCATTGTGTCCTATGAGCAGGTCCTCCATATGTCTATTCTCTACTCCTTCATTGTAGCATGGTATATACAGTTCAGCTTGCATCTTGCAATCATCTGCTTCAGATGCTCCATTAAATCTGATTTTTCTGCGAGAGCCAGATACATTTATAAGTGCACTAGGCTGCTGCCACACAGGCCAGGTCTACACTACGCGCAAAAATCGATTTTAGATACGCAATTTCAGCTACGAGAATAGCGTAGCTGAAATCGAATATCTAAAATCGATTTACTCACCCGTCTTCACCGCGCGGGATCGATGTCCGCGGCTCGCCATGTTGATTCCGGAACTCCGTTGGTTTTGGTGGAGTTCCGGAATCGATATAAGCGCACTCAGGGATCGATATATCCCGTCTAGATCAGACGCGATATATCGATCCCCGAGCAATCGATTTTAATGCGCCGATACGGCGCGTAGTCTAGACGTGGCCCCAAGCTCTAAAATCTTGCTGCTATTTTGAGGATCACACCAATTCTGTTTTTTACAGTTGAATGACAGCCTAGCTATTT
Source organism: Chelonoidis abingdonii (assembly GCF_003597395.2). Lineage (NCBI taxonomy): Eukaryota > Metazoa > Chordata > Testudines > Testudinidae > Chelonoidis > Chelonoidis abingdonii. The sequence goes on from NC_133782.1 coordinate 1,610,425, forward strand.
AGCATGTTAAAATGATCACCAACTACTGTCATCGCTATTCCTGCCAATAGCAAACCTTGGAAGTGCAGCATTGTAGAGTAGGAGCCTCCATCTGGTTTTGAAGTCAAGAATAAGACTTCAGATCTTAGGACCCAATCTCCTTTCAAGCTGGGGGGAAAAATACATGTTGTAACCTTTTTAAAAACATAGCCCCAGTATGCCAGACATGTCGAGTGATTTTTGAAAGGAGATAGTTAAGACTTTTGTGTAGTCCTAAAATCTTTCTTGTGTCTTTAATCCACCTTAAAAGCCTAAATATGTTTTATCAGTTTTGACAAATATGTGACCCCTGTTCTGTATGGGAGCTGAAATGTATTTCCCCAATTTGTGTGCCAGTATTGCTGCAGCTCCACGAGGAACTGTGTAGGCTATTATCGGGAGTACCTGTGTAAGTCTGTATCCACAAAAACAACAAGGAGTCTGGTGCCACCTTAAAGACTAACGGATTTATTTGGGCATAAGCTTTCATGGGCTAAAACCCACTTCTTTCGAGGACTCCTTGTTGTTTTTGTGTAGCCTATTGGCACGGCCATGGAAGGGTAAGCAGGGAGGTTTAATGAAAGTACAATTCTCTGAAAAATAACTTTGTAAAACTGTCATCTTCAATCTGTGTATTCAGTCACATTTGCTTATTTTAGTGACAAATATAAGTTACTAGTGTTTTCTCTGCTAGCCCTATAGCAGCATGGGTGGGGAGGTCTGGTCTGGGTAGTAACAGAACTGTTTACTAAATTCCAGGCCAATTTGTGTACCATTTAAACCCCACCAGATATTCCTAGCACTAGTGTAACTGACAGCTGGAGTTGCCTGAATACTATTCATCTAATTGATCCAATGTGTGTTGCGATATTTTTCAAATAGCGTTAACAACTTGTTTTCAGTATTTGTCTAGCTCGAAAGGCAGAATTTTTGTCTGCCTGATCTTTCTCCTTTTGATGGGAAACCCAAAAAAATACAAATAGACTTTCAGAAATGAGATGCTTGGAAAAACCTTTCTATTTCTTAAATAGAGCAAATTTGATGTGGAAATCATAGAGATGCTCTAAGCATGGAGCTCCACAGTGACATCTGTAGGCACATTTGTGGAGTAGAACTGCATATTTAAGTACCTCCAGAAATAGTGGTGGATCTAACTTTTTATCGTCAGTTTTCAGAGAACACATTTTCCCTTCTTGTATGACCAACTAGATATTAAATGAGGCAGACTTTGTCCTACAAGCTCCATAAGTATCTCCTTCAAAATAGTGCAATTGTTGGAGGATTTACAACTTTTTTGGAGAGGTGCCGTGGTCTCCAAGACTGCAGATTTCACTTAATCAGAGATTTGTCATTCAATTTCTTTTTTCTTTTCTTTAGAAGAGAGAAAGTCCTGCTCTAATGTTTAAAATCAAAGTTGGCTCCCTTGTGGATGACCTAAAGCAATTCCATAAAGGGAAGTGGCACCAGGCCCAGTGTTTGCTGTTTGGTCCAGCCTTCCTTGCAGTTTTCCCTGCCATACATGTCAATTGCTTCTACTAACCTTTACTATCAAACTCTCTACCTTTTAATGAAACCATGAAGGGCTTATATTTAGCCACATTTTCAGTGCTGGGTTTAACACCACAGCATTTAAGAAGCTAATTTAATAAGTACTATTAGAATACCATAAGCCTCTCCTTACAACAGGTTTGAGTTCTTTCAAGTGTAGTTATTATGTAAGTGCAAAATGTGAATAGTGATTTTCATAGGAAATTCTCTGAGGATTTCATAGAGGGGATAGTACTTTATTATCTGTAAAATACCATGTGCAATTATGGAATTAAATACTTTCATTTTACAGATGGGAAGCAGAGAGTCAGGCCAAGCTTTCCCAACAAGTGCAGGGCAGAGCTGGGAATATGACCTGGGTCTCATTGTTTGTGTTCCCTTTGTCTTAACAGCTGAGCCACACAACTCTATCAGATGCTTCTGTGAAGCAGCTGTTTCAATAGAACTATGGGACACCTGCTATTAATGGTGGTGGCGTATGATGATTATCCAGATCTCTGGAATAAAGTTAAAGATGGTTTGAGGCATTTGGGTTTTGTCCATGGATTTTTGGGGTACAATGTGCATTGATGTGGAACCTTATACTGTATTCTCCTTGCATCTCACTCCTGTGTCTAGTAGCTAAGTTCAGCTGCAGAGGGGCTTGCTTCAATGGAATTGGCATAAGCAGCGATTTGATGCATCCCTGTTGCCAGTGGCGCTGGAGGGGTGTCTACCGCAGAAGAATCAATGGCTTCATATGGGTCTTCTGTTTCCTTTTGATTATCTACACTAGTAGCAGCAGTTGTTAAAAAAACAAACTCCTGGTTGGCTTCCATCTGTTTGCATTGTTGTGGCTACTCAGGATTTTTATGAAGGTCCCTGGCATTAAGGAGCTGCAAACAACGCTGGCCAACTGTGCCACCTGCAATTAAGTGTATTTCTCTTTCATTTTGGAGAAAGCAGAGAGCCAAAGTCAAATCATCATCTTTGAGATCCCCACCTCAAAATGTCCTGAGCTATGATGCTGAGACAATTTGGACAATGAGACGGCTGATGAGCTGAGACCACCTTACTGTTTCCTTGTGCTTCCCCATCTGTCTGTATCCATCTGTTCTCTTGTGTTCTACTTCGACTGTTAGGAGTTGAGGGCAGGGACCATCTTTTTGTTTTGTTAGCACAGCACGTACCACAATGGTCCATGAACATGGCTCCTAGGTGCTGCTTCAGTACAGTAACAAGCATTGTAAGGAACGAATGCTTTGGTTGGGGCTTACAAAGTCTAACTTCAAAGCAGTGAAAATATCAGTTCACCAGTGCTAAAATAGATGAGGGAATATCTCTTATTGGGCCAACTTCTGTTAGTGAAAGAGACCAGTTAGAGCTCCAACAAGCACTAAGAGCTATGGCCTCACCCACTTTGTCTTTAATATCCTGGGACTAACATGGCCACAACAAACTACAAACAAGTGCTAAAATAGTAACTTCCAGGGTACAAAGATTTTCCAAGGCCTGTGGGCACTTTGTCTCTGTATCCAAGTTTGTAGAAACTGCTGGGTGACTGCTACACCTTGTTCTGCTCGCTTGTCTTTCTCGTGGCCCCTTGAGTACGTCCTGTCCATTATCTCCATTCTCTTCTCTATACTGCACCATGGGCTGGTCTTGTTTGGTGCCCAGATACCATCACCATCACATCTCCCAGTTCTCTTTTGTAGACCGAACAGATAAGGTGAAAGGAAGAGAGAGGAGCAAACTCTGTGTGTTTGTACATTCTTAAAACACCAAGAAAAAGACTAGCATTAAAACATACCTACATGATTTGGGCATGTGCTGTTTCTAGTCTGTATTTGCATGCATAAAATGTTTACTCGGGGGTAAATAGCTAACTCATGCACACACATACCCACTGCACAAGTAAATGCCAGATTTGGGGGCACACATTTTGTGGGTACAACTACACCATCAGCCTTTAAAAATCTAGTTGTAAGTACATATCTTTTCCCAGCATTCTCCCCTACTCCAGGGATTTAATGGGTATCTAGAAACTTGAGTGTTTTATGGTCAATTCCATTATACTGGTTTCAACTCAGTGCTGGCAGCAGAAAGAAGAGCCCATGTGGAAATTACTTGGAAACAGACCTTTTTCGTTGGTAGGGATCTAGCAGACAGATGCGTGATACGATTTGAAAATGAGAAATGGCAGTGAGCAAGGCACCTGCTTTCATGGGTCTAGTGGATTTTTATTTATATATAAAAAAAAAAAATTCCCCTCTCACCCCTATGGGTGGTATATGTCTTCCTCAACCTCAGGTCCTCTACCAGAGGCCTGGGAGTTTGAGGGTTCTGCGCAGTATCTTAGCTGTTCCTAGCACTGCACTCTTCTGGACAGAGAGCTCTGATGTTGTT
>NC_133782.1:1614951-1651031 GCF_003597395.2 Chelonoidis abingdonii
CTTCTGATGCTCATCCCTTCCATCTGCTATGATCAGATGCCATCATGCTACTTTAGTCCACCCTTTCCAGCATGGTTCATTCCCCAATTTCAGCACCTCAGCTATCTGCGATGTAATCCCATCCAGGTCTGTTCCATGCACTTATTTGCTTGTTCTTCCTCCATGTCTGCGCTGCCTCAGGCATTCTCAGCAGCTCATCTTTGGTCATCTTATGACTTGTACTCCTGGATGTCGGTTTCGTCCAGCGACAGTGCTTTGACGTCACCAACCCCCGCCCACCTTCTTTCCGCGTATACCAGTCTTTGTGTGGACTTGTGAGAACCTACGTATTATGAGGAGCTTCCGTAGTCTTCACATCGCACCTCCATGTCCTCTTTGCCAGCTCACCTATACCGCAGTGTATCTGAACCAGCACGTATCTAGTGGATGGCGTGGATATTGTTCTTCCCAATGACTGCTCTAGACCTGTCTAACTCTTAGGTATACTGGGATGTTGCTGCTTCCTGCCTCACGCTCATCGCTGTTTCATGACTGATTGGACGCAAGGTACTTGTTAAGATGGTCAATGATGGTCTGCTAGTTGCCCTGTAGTTCCACCCCCATCAGTCTTGAACTACCTTCCTTCTTTCAACCACGACCACACTCTCCAGTCCGAATGACATCCCGATTCTCTGATAGATCCGCAGTCATTCAGGTGGATTAGCGAGTCGATGTCTCGTTCATTCTTAGCATACAGCTTGATGTCATCCATGTAGAGGAGGTGGCTGATGGTAGTTCCACTCCTGAACCTGTACCCCTATCCAGTCCTTGTGATTATCTATATATCCTAATTGGCTTATGCACATGAGTATAGCCATGGCAAATACGGTGCAAGGCCCAGAAACAATGCTCAACTGTTACATGCTGCACCCACTATCGAATTAAAGCCAGCACCAAAATCCTGTTCACCATTTTCTCCTTCCTGGCACTGTATGAAGAGATCCTTTCTGGTGGGCATGGAAATCCTGTTCTCCCAAAGTGACTCTCATGGCCAGACTGCAAGCTGACCATGCTTCCTGTGGAATACTGTTTTCACGGAAGAAGGTGGGGTGGGGGATTGGGAAAGCAATGACTTATCAGGAGTCCTTGGTTCTGTTCCTTGCTCTGCTGTTGCTTATGCTACATGTCCATGCCTTGGTTTCCTCCTTTGTTTGATCAGTATAAAATACTTTCCTGCCTTGGCCACATGGTGGAAGGCTGATGTTTGCCAGGATCTTGGAGAGGATGAAGGGGAAAAATCCTACAGAGATGCAAAGCATTGTGTTTGTATTATTGCCAGTCTCTCTCTCTTGATCAAGGCAAACCGAGGTCCTTAACGCTAGAATGAGCAGTCATTCATTCCCTGGGTATCAGTGTCTGACACCTCAGTTGGCTAAGATGTATGTATCTGTGTTTTCATGTACGTGGATGTCACGAATTACTGACTTCCCCTGTCTTCACAGCCCAGCAGCTGTACCAGAGCATTCTGTGACCTAGAGATGTAGCCAGACTTTGGCTGCCCCACTCCAGCTTCTGAGGGAACATCTCTGCTATCCTGTGATAGACTCTTCTACCTACTTTCTGACTCCTGAAACCAGCAGTCTTTGGGAGAGTGCTAAGGAGAGAGGGCCATTGTGCCCCAGGGTTGAGTGACGTGCTCTGCATTGTTTAACATCAACTCCTGGAAATGATAGGCGCCATGAGGCAATAGTGGTGTCAGGGAGGGGGAAACTTGACCTAACAAGAACTAAAACCCAGCTTTGAGCCAGGAATTCAACAACTGGTTTCCTAAGAAGTGCATTTTCTGTTAAAGCAGCACTGCTGCCAAGTGTGTTTTAAGGCAGATGTGACTGACCTTCAGAAATAGCTGGGCTAATGTTTATTTTATCAGGACCGGGCATTGAACCAGTTTATTTTTAAACCAGGCATTGAGCAGTTTGAAGCCAGCTTAGCAGAGCTGTGTGTGACAAATCCTCTTTGAAGTGTGGTTGTGCATTGTTTCCTGCTCTGAAGAATGTTTCTGGTGGAGGAGAGTGTTGAGTTAACCTCTCCACGACCTCTCTCTGTGGCTCTTGTGTAATGTCCGTGTTTGTGTTTGCACAATGCAGTCTCTGGCCTCACCAGGCAGTCCTGGAGGAGATCTTGATGGTCCCCACTCTTCTTCCTTGAGAAAGAGAATCAGGGTGGCTAGCAGCAGGAATCTTTTGGTGAGCTCCCCAGCTTCCAGGTTCCAGTGGAGGAAGCCTGTCTCTGCCCCTGTCTCCTCTTTGCCCAGCTTGGGAACTGGATTCATGTCATGGGCACTAGCACCTCCCTCCTCTTCCTGCTCCTTTCAAAGAGCCACAATCTGTTCCTTATTCCATGGCTTCAAGTCCCTCTGTCCTATGCCTTTGGAGAGCCACAGCAGACCCCAGGCATGGCTTTCCTAGGCTAGCTGCTGCAGCGATGCCAGAACACTTCCAAAGGAGCAGGCATGAGTAGGGTGACCACACAGCAAGTGTGAAAAATCGGGATGGGGAGTGGGGGGATAGTAGGACCCTATATAAGGAAAAGACCCAAAAATCAGGACTGTCCCTATATAATCAGAACATTTGGTCACCCTAAGCATGAGGGACGACACCTTCAGGGGGAAGAAGCATGTCCACCCCTCTAACGGGCTGGTTGGTAGCCTGATACTAAACTGTCCTATGGATTCCCAAGGCCTGCCCTTCAGATCTGCAGAAATACTCCCTGAGGCGGTTGTCCATCCCAGCCATGGTTTGCATAATAACCTGGAGAACCCCAGGACAGCCTGAGAAGCAGTGAAGAAGCTAACAGTTAAATGTCTGCTGCATAGCAGCTAAATGCCAGGATTGGAACTATGCCTTCCATCATATCCCCAGTGCAGCAGCAGGTGTCCCAGCAAGCAGGCCCAGGGTGATGGCTGCCCCCTGCCCTCCCCTCCAGCCAAGTGTATGTTGCACTTCATTGTGTGTTTAATCCTGCTGTTTTGAGGGTGGTATTAGTGTGATGGAGTAGGGGCTGTCTGTGTGGGGAATGGGAGAGCAGGGGAGGACTTTAGGGGATGGAGGATACCGGAGCCTGTAACCTGAGCTAGGTAAGGGGGGGGGAAAGGTCAACACCTTTGCCCGGGAAGGAAGAAAAGGAAGGGGCTGGCAGGAGGAAAGTAGTTTTCAGTTTGGGTTTGGGGCTGTGTGGGCGGAATTCAGGGTATCCTAAGCTGGGATCCAAGCACCCTGAAAGCCCAGAAGGACTTGATTGAGGGGTTCTGACTGTGCCTGCAAGCTCTGCTGTTGTCCAATAAACCTTCTATTTTACTGGCTGGCTAAGAGTCACTGTGAGTCCCAGGAAGAGGGGTGCAGGGCTGGACTCCCCCACACTCCATGACAACTAGCACATGTGAGAACAATCCACATTCAGCAAAGCACAGCAGTTTGAAAGGCAAATTGATCTCTGCTCAACTGAGAGGAGCTCACAGCCTGAGGAGGAGAGAATCAGGGTGGCCACTTGCATGTGTCTTTTTAGAGGCTGAGGTTTGGAGCACCCTGAACCTGTCTGTAGAACAAAAATTCCTTTGGGTAAATGTGAACTGTCTGCTTATGCTCAGGGATGAGCCCAAACCAAACCCCCAGAAATTAGTATCTGGATCAGAACTTCTGAGCCGGTCCCTACCTCTATGATGGACAGAACCAAAGCCCTGGGTTGAATTGCCCTGAGACCTAGGGGAACCATCTCTATTTGCTCTGTCCTGTGCAGTGCTGGAAAGCGAGAAGCCAGCTAGACCCCTGAGCGGGCAAATGAGATATCAGCACAAATTGGGATGTGGCACCGTTTAGCTTTCCTGCAAGGAAGAAAACTGCTCCCCTTGCCAGCCTGTAGCCTTTGGTGGTCCTGGCAACAGCCTTGAGCAATAATGTTACATATGCCAAGAGGAGACTGAAAAAGGACTGTTTAGGTGGCTAATTTTTGTTGCAGGGCAAGGCGTTACAGCAGGAGTTGGCAACCTTTCAGAAGTGCTGTGCCGAGTCTTCATTTATTCACTCTAATTTAAGGTGTCGCATGCCAGTAATACGTTTTTAGGTCTCTTTCTGTAAGTCTATAATATATAACTAAACTATTGTTGTATGTAAAGTAAATAAGGTTTTAAAATGTTCAAGAAGCTTTATTTAAAATTAAATTAAAATGCAGAGCCCCCCCCTCCCTCCCCCCTGGACCAGTGGCCAGGACCTGGGCACTGTGAGTGCTGCTGAAAATCAGCTTGTGTGCCGTCTTTGGCACCCGTGCCGTAGCTTGCCTACCCCTGCGTTACAGGAAGCAGATCTGTATTACTGGGCTGGTACTGATGATATATTAATGCCCCTCTACCTGTTTTAAAGAGAGTTTACAACTATGGTATTCAGAGTAGCAGCCGTGTTAGTCTGTATCCGCAAAAAGAACTTGAGCCCTTGTGGCACCTTAGAGACTAACACATTTATTTGAGCATAAGCTCTCGTGGGCTACAGCCCACTTCATCGGATGCAGAGGATTAGGTGGGGAGCGGGGGGGTTGTACTGAACGCAGGCTGAAATAGGATCTGCATTTCCTTCCCCTTCTTCTAGGACATCTAAGTCCTTTGCTCTGATGCTAATGAACGGGACTGAGAGATTAAATATGGATATCATTTGGGTGAGACTGAGAAATCTGCACAGCAAAGCACGGGGGCCAAGCTCTTGCCTTAAAGTGTTCTGCTGAACAGCGACCAGAGTTTAAGCTCCTGTGGGGTCCAGGATGGCTCCAGTTGAATGCTCCCTGTTGCCCAAGGCTCACCTTGGGGCAAGGATGGGGACAAAGGCAGAACTATCCAGCAGGATCCCCACCCTTTAATAAGTGCTGCATCTCCCCCTGCGAGGGCCTGCGTTGTGCTCCCAGGGCAGGTGACAGGTTTTGTCCTCTCCAGTGGGAACAGGGTACAGCCTGGGTTAACAATCTTAGTCAAATCTCCAGTGGTGTGTTAGATCACTTGCAGGGGGGCAGAGAACCTGTTGGGGGTGGGGGGGTATACTCCATTTTAATGTAACTTAACCCAAAAAATCCCTGAACCCCTTAAAGCTGAACTCAGCAGAAACTATCAAGTTCCAGGTATTACCATCAGTTCTCCCCAAGGCTTGACCATCTCCTACCCCCAATGGAAACCTCTGTTTTTCTCTGTAGCATGACAATGGGATGCTGAGAAGCTGGGGTACAGATACTGGTACGTGTCACTCATGCACCTCTCTGTAGGGCTAGCACAGGCAGTGCTGCCTATCTGACATGGCCCAGGTTTCTGCACTAGGCAAAGCATCTTTGTCGAAGTAGCTGAGGATTCATTTAAAAAGTGTCTTCAGACCCGCAGGCAGAGTTTGCCTTGTGCAGGCCTGACTCATTCCGTGGTCTTTGGTCTCTCTCCAGAACCAGCTGCCCCTGCTCCCAGCAGCGCCAGTGGTTCGGGTGATGTGTGTACATGGCCAGCTGGAACTGGGTACCTTCCCCCCCTTACAGTGGAGTGGAACAGACGACTCCTTGGCCCTCAGATGTACGTGAGCTCTGCCTGTGCACTGGCCAAGCGCCACTCTCCACTCACGGTGCAGTAACTCCATCCTGCCTGCGTGCCCTCCAGCACCCACAGGCTTAGCCCAAAACAAGTACAATGGGTCTGAGGCAATGTGTCTTAAAATGTGTTGGATGAGCCTCTCCCCTCCCCCACAAGCTCATTACTGTTTGGCTTTCGCTGGCTGCCCAGGGAGCCTTTTAATTTATCTCTTAGTAATCAGGAACAAACAGGAAGACAGATTGACTTGGGCAAGGAGTAGCTGTTTTCCTGCCTTCGGAGACGTAAACCAGATGACTATGGAGCAGCCAAAGTTCTCAGAGTGTCAGGGTACATACACTGAGCTGGGGCAGGACAAGATTTCAGAGCTGCCAGTGGCAGTGTGGATGATAAACACATGTCTGAGGGAAGCATTAAAACCCAGTTCTGTTCAAGGGCACTTCTGCTGAATTATACAGAGAACTAAGACCCCTTTGATACTGGAAGAAACTCAGGAATGTGCCCCAGAACACATTGCCTTTGCTAGAAAGGACAGAGCATGTCACACCCTGGGATTTATCCCTCAACATTACTAGTGAGAAAGAGGCACTGACATCCTCTGGCTACCCAGCCATTGTGCCTCCATAAGGGACCAGATCACAGGAGTAAGATAGTCAGTCTCCTCCCTGACCTAAACCATTTCCATGTAAATGATTGACAGTACCTTCCCCTTTTCCGGGAGCCCAAGTGCCTCCTGCTTTTTCAAACCAACAGCCATACTGTGCTCTGTGAGGTTCTTTAGGCCAGGCCCTAGATGGAGCAGACAGACTTGGCAACACTGATATGTGATGCCAGGGTGTTCCTAGGTCTATTAGAGAACATGTCCTTGCAGATGCGGAAGATTTGACATATCACTTCAGCAAATCTAAACTGCATGCTGAACGTCTGCAGCCTACTCTCACGCTGCCATTAGTCCCAGAGGAGTGGCATAAGAGCCTCATAGCAACAGGTCTTTTCCATCACCGACTTGTAGGCTTCTATGAAAATAACAGATTTAGGGCTGGGGGAGTGTGGGGAAATCTGAACACTTTATGGAGTGTTTTTTCTGTAGGCAGATCCCTATATGCGAATAGAACTAAAATCCCAAGCAGCACTCAATTTGTCTGTTAATCTTAGGCTCCTAGTTTTCCTTTTGTCATTACACTCACTGTTTCCTTCTTTATCAGCATTTAAATAACTCAGCCTAGCAAGTAATGCCCAGGGAGGGGGAAATTTAAATAAGACCTCCCATGTGCTAATACCTTATGCTGCTGTTCTGCACTACACAACCAGCCTGCAACTGGAGAATTCCCCCTGGGCTCTTGCCAGGCGTTCTCTACTCCTCTTAAAAGACTGAATTAAGATGAATTCCTGTCAGTTTCTGGTGTCCAGTTCTGCTCTTGGCTCTCCAGCTTAGCTGCTGGGTAGCACAAGGAGGGAATCTTCAGAGCTCTGAAGGGCTGGAATTTGTTTTGTAAATCCAATCTTCCCGTTTCCACCACAGCTGCTATTAAATCTGTCAAACTCCAAACTTTCCTGCCCTACAGCCAGTCTGTGCTTACGTGACCAATTGTAGAAGACGTGAGCCTGGCAGGTTTCAGGAGAGGATCAAATGGTCACTTAGGGGAACAGTGAAAGCTGCTTTGTCATGTTGAGAGTACTTCGGAAGATCTAATCGGTCTTGGCTGTTGTGTATTCGCTGCACAAAGCAAATATGAATTGTTCCCGGGAGAGTTCATTATCCTCCCTCCACGTGAACACACAATGGAAATGTGCAAAAATGGGCAAAACTGGAATTCATGTCTCGCTTCATAACCCTATCCCAGCTGGAAACCACTCCTGACCCAGCTGGTTTAGTCAGTTTCCTCCCTGCCCTATCTCACTCCTGTGATCCGGTCCCTTAAGGGGGTGCAATGGCTGAGTAGCCAGAGGATGTCACTCCATGCCAGCTGGGCCTTCTAATGATCTTGTGTGTGCTGAACCAGTTCTCTCGTTTGGCTGTCCTGATGTTTAAAGACACAGAACCCCCCGCCCCAAGGCCTCACGACTGTTCACAGATAGTGTCAGCACTGCAAGAAGAGAGTTACTCTATCAGACAGCTCAGCCCCCTGTCGTTTTGTGCTGCTGAAGCGATGTTTCCTAAACAGCTGAGCTTCTTCATGAGACACAATGTTCTAAGAGGTAGCACTAGTGAGGGACGTGCCTACGTGCTGCAGGGAAAGGCACGTTAGCCATGTCAACATTGTCCTTGTGGTATGTGATACAAATGTGCTGTGAAGCTGCCTAGAAAGTTGTCTGTAACTAGGGTCATAACATTCATCATTGCAAATGTGACCAGCTGTCCTTCAGCTATCTGTCACTGGCCCATGCATGATATTTCAGAAGATGGTGAAAGCCTACTTTGCCCCCCAGCTGCTATAACGCATTCATCAGTTCAGCCGTGCTGAAACTCAGTGATTTCCAGGCGTGGAGGAGAGGGGAGGATGGAGGCAGGCAACTCCTTGGACTGGAAGAACAGAATGTGCCCGGGAAGAGGAGATGTAATTTTTGAGAATTAACCCTATCCCTCTATTTGATGGCCAAGGCTTTTCTTAGATGCACACCCAGATTGAGAGCGTGTGCCTAAGATGAGCCTTGGCCATCAAAGAGAGGGATAGGGGTTAACCAAAAATTGTTCATGTTTCTGCTCTGCTTTTTAAAGCATGATTCTTCTTTGAAACATGACTGCACAAACGGCATTGTGAAGGTCTATGCTGCTTTTGTGTCAGTCATTTTCTTTTAAAATCAAATACCTTTTTTCCTTGTAATACAAGTATATCTTCTGAACTGCTGGCAAACTCAGCCTGGGATCTGAGAGTCAAGCTGGGCTCTTTCCTTGTGCATCATTGCTACTTAAAAAAGTTTCATTATGGTTTCTGGACAACCACACTGTTGTGATTTATGTCTTTAACAATACCCATGCAATCCAGTTGCCTTCAGTGGATTTGAACGTATGTAACTGGCCCTAGAACTGGACCTTCATAAGCAATTCTCGCAAGAGTAGTGAACTCTTATCTGCTAACTTCAGTGTCGGAATGTGCCTGGAAAGTGAATCTTCTGAGCAAGAAGGTGCCATTCTCACATCAGAGAGGAGCTTTCCTCATGTTAAACACAGTCAGGACTGGATGCTGAACGCCCAGCAGAGCCTGGACTCCCAGCCAGGCAGTAGGGGGCTGGTATTTTAATAAAATACAAATGTTTTCAGTATTTATTGGCTTTTCCCCTGCTGCTCCTGTCTCCTAATTCCAGTACTCGAACTGGGCAGCAGGCTCCAGGTGCTGGCCCATTGCTGCTCTCTCCCTGTGTCCTTGAATGAGCTCAACTGCGGCGTGCAGAGCTACGATAAATGAGGCCTTCACGACCAACCCTGTTGGTCAATGACCTCAAAGGCCTGACAAACAGTTTGTTGCAGGGTTTAGGTGAGAAATGCATGCTCAGAATTCCCCCTCCCATTCACCTTCTCTACTTCATCTTAGTCTGCCCAACCTCCTGGCTTTTCAAAAAGCTTCATTCTTCAAGTCCCACATGGTTTCCCCCTGTGATTGAAGGTGATGTTAGATCTGATTTATCACTCTGGGAATGAGTCTCTCCCTCTGTGGTATTTCTTCTCTCCCCCCAAGTCCGATCCTGGGGTTTGAGGGCTGGAAGCGACACAGCTGTAGCCTGACACAAACAACAGCAGCTGAGCTTTGGAGTCACCTTCTGCCTCAGCTTGTAGCCAAAGACTTGTGGTACTGAAGGAGGCAAATCTGTTCAGGTGCCTCCTGCAAGGGGGAGTGAGAAACTGGACTCGGCTCTCGTACTGAGAGGTGAGATGTGCTCAGCCTGTCCTGGCTCTTGGACGTATCAGCCAGTGCTTTTCGGCAAGGAATATGCAATCAGGGCCCTACGCTGCTGGCTGGACATCACCTGCCCTGGTAGCCAGAGCTGCATTGGGAATTACACTAGTGTCACTTGCCTAGGTTCAGTCATGCCAGTGGAGGATGGAAGATTCCATATGCCTACATTTGCTCTCCTGGTTTTGGGTGCCCTGTGCATGCACCTGGCGTGCCCTGCAAACAGTGGATGGTCACAGCTACCCCTCGGTGCCTGGCAGAGCTCCCTGGTTCAATGAAAGGCTCAGCCCCAAATCCATCAAACAAACAGAGCAGCCAGGAAGGGAGAACAGACCCTCAGGTTTCTTTACTATTTCTCTTTGATTTGTGAACTAGGCCATTTCCTCTTTGGGCTTCTTTTGGGTCTCAGTAGCTGGTGCTAAGTGTCACTGTTGACCAGCCCTCTGGATTGTCAGAAATAGTCAGAGATTCCTAATCTTAAGCTGTGTCCCTAAAATGAAACCCCTGCCTTGGTAACTGCTCCATTCCCAGGCGGCTGGATGGCTCCTGAGGGTAAGTAATGATTCCTGTAGGGGGCTAAGGCCTTGGAGCCAGTGGCATGAGTCAATGGAAATGCTCTTTGTTGCTTGGCTGAAGGTTTGATGGGGTCCTGGGTCTCTGGCAATTGCTTGCAAATGCTTGTGAAGTGCAGGACAGAGTCGTGACTGTTACAGACCTGGCTGGGGAGCTCTCAGAGCTGTTTCAAAGGCCTTCATGTGACTGACTGGCTGGAGCACATTAATGGGGATTGCACCACACTCTGGCTCTTCCTCGTGTACATTTGGGTCTTTAATTCCATCTCTCACTCCTCCCTCGGTCCCTTCAGCTGGATTCAGTTTCTTTAAAAAGGTGTTTTCTTGGGAGCAGAATAAGACCAAAGCTCTGCATGAAAGGCTAATCTTCCCACGGCGCTTTGTATTGATACTTATTGTCTAGGCCTAGCACACTTTGTGCTGTACCAACAGCCCCAGAAAGAACCCTGGGCGTGTCTGGAGCGCCTCTCGTCAAAGAGCTTGAACACCTTCACAGCTTTCCACGAGCGGCGGCTGCGCTAAAGAGGCTCAGTCCCCCACCGCTCCGGGGGGTTATTATGGGTCCAGCTGAGAGCTTGTGTCTCAGGCTGTGGCTCTTTAGGAACCCAAGAGGCAAAGAAGTTTTGCAGGTGTCCGTGCCAGATGGAAACCTGAGAAGAAGTGGAGCTACATGAAGACTGACTGTCCCAGGGGACTGGTGAAGGGACATGATCTTTCACCTTTAGGCTGCTAGTTCAAATCTGGCTCCAGCTGGTAGTAACTACAAATGTGACTGTTATTGGCCAGCGTAATGAGCAGCTGCTCTAATTCCCGAGTGCTAGAAAAACCCATCATTTTAATTCTCCCCTTTGGTGACCAAACCTGAACGGGTCATGGACGCTGAGCTGTGCCATCTGTGCTCAAGCCTTCCAGTGCAGGGTAGGGGAAGGGATTGCCTTGCGTCTCCCTTGCTGGTCTCTTGTGTGTGAACAGAGCAGTCCTGACATCAGGGCTATCGAGCGGCTCCTTTGCACGAATGCTGCGTCTGCCTTAGAATGATCCAGGCAGGCATAAGATCATGGAGAAGGCCCTGCTGCTTTGTGCATTTGGGCCAGAGAGGAGGCTGGTGGCGATTAGGATTTGCCCTGTTCCCTGAGGATTCTAGGAAACCTTAACGTCTTTTGCCAAGCCAACAAAGTCAGCAAGTTTTTACACCAATCTGTCTGTGCTGGTGTGGAGAACTCCTGCTCTGCTCTTTGCAGTGTGTCGTCTTCTCTAAAATACAGTCAGGGAAATGATTTTGGGGGTATATGTGCTGCCGTTGGTTGTGTTGTTCAGAAACTCCTCTACTATTAATGGCACCGGGGGTGGTGTAGAAACGCTTCCTTCTGGGTTATGGGGAGAGTGGTTCAAAACTCAGAATTCCCATTTCGCAGGGACATTTCGACACTTTCAAAATTTGTTTTCATTCCAAATCCAAGTGAAAACAATTGTCTTTAAAATTCTGGAAAGAAATTCATATAGAAAAATTTGTTGCAGAAAATGTTTTGAAGTTTTGTTTCAAAATGAAATTTTGGTTGTGAAATGTCTGGTTTTCATGT
Source organism: Chelonoidis abingdonii (assembly GCF_003597395.2). Classification (NCBI taxonomy): domain Eukaryota; kingdom Metazoa; phylum Chordata; order Testudines; family Testudinidae; genus Chelonoidis; species Chelonoidis abingdonii. The sequence continues at coordinate 1,626,581 of NC_133782.1, forward strand.
CTGTATTTTACGTTACTGCATAACATGTCAGTAGTAGCAGTGCATAGCTGTGTCATGATGACTCACTAGACTATTTCAGTGACTGTTTTATTTTAATGTTATTTTTGACAAACATTAAGGGCAGCTGTCACTTGAGATGTTTCGATCAGTACTGTTTTTAGATGCAGGTTACTCCTCTTTGTGTTGTTAAGAAATAGTTTGACACTGACACATTTAACATGAAAATGATAATCTTTCAGTATGCTAATTAGAAGAGCAGCTGTATTTAATATCCCAGCAAAATGATTCCACGATCACAGAAGTAGATTAGAAACAGCTGCTCCTCTAATTAGTACTCAGAGCACTTCTCTTATATTGTTGTTGAAAGTGGCAGTGTCAAACTGTTTCATTACAACGCACACAGGAGACATTTTCAGCAAGAAAACTGAGTTTCAATCTGTACTGAGCAGCAGCTGCCTTTTAATAAGAAAAATAAAATAAGTAGATATTTCAATTGTTATTTAGTTGTCATAATATGACATGCCATGCCATGCCATGTCATAATGTAGTACTGCTAACATGTTATGAAATAATGTAAAAAAAACCAAAAATATAAATTAAAATAAAATAAATTGACACATCTTATTTTGAAACTAAATTTCAAAGTTTTTTCCAAACCAGAAATTGTTTCAATAAATGTGGGAAATTGTTAGTCTCTACATCTTCATGACCAGTTTCACTTTAATCAGAACAGCATTTTCCAGCAGAACAGCATTTTGATGAAAACTTTCTTCCAGCTCTCAGCACAGGTATATAACTTTGGAGAAAATTTAATTATTTTTTTTCAGTATACTCCATGTGTCTATTGGAATCATTGGCATATGTACCTATCCTCATTCTTAGAACCGCTGATGTCGAAACAGAGCTGGACTGAGACACTGCCAGGGAGAGTGAACTAGAAGAGTGTGTTGGTCTTACCCCAGACCGGGGCCAGAGACCCCTAGAGCAGCAGGGATCAACATGCAGCTCAGAGTAAACATCCTCCTGAGTTTTACAAGACCCCATGCTCTGAACTGTCCCCAGCCTCTGTCTGCCAGAAGCTGGGAATGGGCGATGGACTTGATCTCTTGGTGATTCCCTGTTCTGCTCATTCCCTCTGGTGCACCTGGCTAGATCAGGGGCTCTCAAACTGGAGGTCGTGACCCCCCTTGGGGTCATGAGGTTATTACAAGGGGAGTTGTGAGCTGTCAGCCCTGCCCCAAACCCTGCTTTGCCTGCAGCATTTATCATGGTGTTAAATATATTAAGGGTTTTTAATTTATAAGGGGTGTTGAAACTCAGAGGCTCACTCTGTGAAAGGGGTCACCAGTACAAAAGTGTGAGAACCACTGGGCTAGATGGACCTTTGGTCTGACCCAGTCTGGCTGTCCTTATAGACTTGTCTTGACAAATTCATGGAGTGTGAGGACAGAAGGGCCCACTGTGATCCTCTCGTCTGACTTCCTGCATGCCACAGGCCAGAGACCTGCCCCAAAGCAAGTGCTAGAGCAGAGCTCTGTAGTGAGGAGGCAGGATCAGCTGCCAGGGAAGGCAAAGGTGTTGCCTCATTGTGGGACAGAAGCCCTGTCTACACTGAGGACATTGAGATCAAACCAGCCTTACTCTAGCAGCAGTTCCGCCCTAGGGTTGCAACGGGAAGAAAGCTACAACCCCACCCCGTGCTGGCATTTCACCACTGTGCATCTGGCTTTGCTCAGAGCAGCATTGGATGGCACAGCTGAAACTGCCACCAGGGTGTCTCAGCCAGTCCTCTCCCCTCATTGGTGGATCTGCAAAAAGCCTGAGCATAGAGCCAGACTCTGTGGTTCTCTCTGGCTTCTGACCTGGACCTGTGCAAGCTGGTCTCTCTCACCAACAGAAGTTGGTCTAATAAAAGATATTCCCTCCCCTACTCTCTCAGATTTTTCTCAGCATTCAGAGGAATGTTTGCTCATGGCACAAACATCCTTGACTGCCAGGAACTGACCTGGTGGAATTCAGGGGCCCTTGGGTTCCAGAGGCCAGGCTGGAAGATTTAGGAGCAGGAGAGTCTGGGGTTGGAGGTTTGTGAAGGGAGGGATGAAACAACACTAAGTCTAGGGCCCTCTGGAACTTCATAACTGACCCAGAGATGACTGCAGCGTCTGCATGACCCTGTTTTATGTCCTCTCCCTGGGCTGCACTGCTCTCCTTCACACTCTCTGCAAAGGCATTGGGTAAGTTGGCATTTCATTCCAGGCTGGTGCCTGATACAGACACATCCAGAGCAGCTGGCTCCTGGGTGAGGGGCACTTGGGAACTGCCTTGAATTAAATCAGTGGAGACTCCTGTGCCGAAGAGCAGGATTTGGCCTGGTGCTTTCCTTGGAGGAGGCTGTACATTGGCTCCAGACTCACATGCAAGAACTACTGATGTGCAATTCCCCATATGGAAGCTTGACTCCATGTTTGGGGTCTGTGCTTTGCCTGTTATCAGTTGCATCCTGCCATTGCGCATTGTCCTTCCCCATGGGGAGCGACTTTGAATTGTAACGGGGAGCTTCAGCTAGGGAGCTATCATGCACCTGGGTAACGATCTGCACGAGCCTGACCCCACTTACAAGCAAATTTAATTTTTTTAACATAACATGCGTGTTTGCCCTAAATGAGAGAAAAGAAATTCCCCGTAGACTCTTCTGTGGTCTAGAATGAGGAAGGGGCAAAGTCCTATTGCTTGAGAGAAGACTAGACCCAGCCATGGAGTAAGAAGCGAGGAGAACACTCCTGCATGGGCGCCAGGGCCTGCACCTGCTGGAGAGTTTCACCCTTTTTCCCCTAGATGCCAGAGATCCGTTGTTGTTGTTGTTGGAGCCTAATAAAGCAAAGTTCATTAATTGTGTTTCCTTGAGGCTTAGCTACTGTTTTTTTCTCCCAAGCATTTGGGAATGTACCCCTCATGCCTGTGCTTGAACCACTAGACAGCACTTCCTCTCCAAGCCTGAATGAATGCTCTCACGCAGCCCCTGCTGGCCACCCCCCAGGCTGCTGGGTTCAGGTCCCAACAGGCTGGGTCCCAGTAGGCTGCAGCCGTTTCTCCCCTTGGCCTCCATGGCAAACTGCCTGGGCATGAGTTTTGTCTGTTACCACGTCACAGAAATAGCCCCAGTGGCACAGCTGCCCTAGGTCACTAGAACCAGTGCTGACCCCACAGCCTACCATAGCTCAAGCGCACCCTTTCCCAGCGCTTCCAAGGGGCAGGGACGCTAGGTTTACAGTTCTCTTCAGGGACATGGGAGAGTGAAAGGGAAAGAGACATGGGCATTGGAGGGGTTTCTAACCATAACTGCCCTTTATTAAGGCAGTGTGAGAAATACACAGGTACAGGCAAAATGATAAAACTTTATGTGCATGTCTCCGCATCCGTGTCCTCATCACTTTGGAGCATTCTGTGGGCTTAGGCAGAGTCCTCCAAGGAGGCCAGGATAAGGATCCTCTTCCAGGACATGGAATCTCTCAAATGGCTGATGAGAGACCCTCTTTTACAAGCTCTAGCCCCCTTGGTCAGGTGATCAAAGTCCCTCACCAGGTGACCTTTTCATCGGGTATTGCCCCTCTGGAGTTCAGCTTTGAAAAGCTGGTTTGCCCTGGACAGTAGCCATCTCTTTGTCCAAGGGTGCTCCATTTAAATGGATGATCATCAAAGTTTAATGACCTTCCAATGTTAGCCTGTGCTACCAAGATGCAGGTAAACAGCCAGCAGGAAGGCACTGAGCAGCCTAACAATCAGGATGGAGTTTGCAGCCTGACAAAGATACATGCAGAGAGTCCCCAGTATCAAACAGAATTTGTAGGGCAAACAGACACAGAATTCCCAAATCATCACAAGCGCTTAGGAGTTACTGCAATTCACATGTACAGGGGCTGCTTTTCAAAGACCATCTGGGTTCATATCATGCCTGGCCTTAGATCCTGGTCCTAGTTCTCAGTGCTGTGCTCAGGTCATCTCTGCGTATGAACGTCTGGGCTATGAAGTGCATGTAGGGCTGCATCTATTCGAGGCTGTCTGGCCTGTTACCTGGGACTGATGCAGTTCCCTCAGTGCAGCAGTGGCAGAGGCTGTAGCACGGACAGGACTCTGGTGGTTTTCTCACTGTGTTGTCTCACCCTACCTAGAGCCGACTTAGAGTCAAAAATGCCTGAGTCCTGCATACATCACAGCTTCCTCCATTGCTACCCCTGGAGCGGCAGCACGGGTGAGAATTACAGGTCGCTAGTTTCTTAGTGTAGCGTCAAGGTGTAGAAGTGGAGTGTGAAATACAGAAACATTCACAACAGTCAGAACTTATTTCTTTAGTGCTGCCATGAAAATACATTTCCCCTGAGACTGCATCAGAAGATCTCTGAGGGAGGCACTGACATGTAATATCCCAGCACCTCACAATTAGTGTATTTAGCCTCCCAACAGGCCCTGAGGCAGGGCAGCCCCAGTATCCGCCTTGCATGGGGAGACCAAACAAGTTGTCCAGAGACACACCTGGTGGCTGGCAGAACAGGGCATTGAACCCCAGTCTCCCTGGTGCAAGGGGAGCACCTTACGCTATGGGCTATCTGGCCACTTAGCAGCTGCTGCCTTTGGCCACTTTGTGAGTGGCCCCATGACATGGGCCCAGCTCTGTGTGGTGCTTTCCTCAGCTGGAGCTGGGCTACCTGGGTTCTGGCACCGGGGCGTTTGCACAAGATCCCTGACTGGCTGAGCCACCTCCACCATGGGCTCAGCAGAGGAAGCCATTTTGAGTAACTTCCTCAGGCAGGGCTGGGAGGAGAGAAGAGTCCAGAGGAAGGAACGGGCCTAGTTCCCACCGCCAGCGTCGAGTGGGTTGGTCCTGTCCCCACAGAAGACACCACCAGGTAGGGGACCAGGTGTTTTCTATCTAGCCCGACTGCTGCAGAAGCGTTTGCAAGGCCCCGTCAGTGTAGCTGCTCCGGGCAGGGCTGCGTGGGCTTGCGGTGGGGAAGGGGATTGTGACGGGCGTTGGGTGTCGCTTGCTCAGAGATACTCACGCTTGGCTCGTGGGGCAGGTCCCATGCGGCTATTCCTGAGGGGAGGCTGCATCCCTGTGTAGCTGAGGGAGCAGGGGCAGTGGCTTGGCCTAGCCTCCAGGATACACACCCAGGGGCCCAGGCGGGTGTGTGGCATGTTTCTAGCGAGCCGGCGAGAGCACAGCTAGTGTGGGGACGGCACCTCGCAGCTCAAACGCGGAGGTACTGTTACCCCAGGCTGCCAGCTCAACCTCCATTTTCCTTTCACCGTCAGTAAAGCATTAGGATCCTCTTCCCTTCTAGCTTACTCCTGCCAGGAACCTTTGCCATAAAAGCCGTGTGCCCTGCTACTGCCCTGCCCTGGGCAATTCTGCACAGAAATGCTGCCCCTGAAGGGACACGGGCAACTCTTCCCTTTCCTCACACATGACAGGCTGCAAAGCAAAGATCTCCCCACAGCTCTGCCACACCCACAAAGGGCTCCACAGATCTGCAGACACACCTCCACCATGCAGACCAACTACTGCCATCACCGTCCAGTTCAGCTCCGCCTGACACCGCCCACACTCGCTGCACCGGGAGTGCATGCAGATAATAAACGCTCAGCTTGCTCTCCTCGCTCAGCTCACGCCTGACAACCCCTGTGCCCTGCTCTGTGCCAAACATACACAATTCGGTACTGACATGATGCATGCTGGAGCCAGAAGATACATTTGCTGCTCTGCCCTTTGCTTTCACACATTGAAAAACGTGGATTTCCTCATATCACAGTCACAGCTCTGTCACATGCCACAAAGTAACCCACACGTCTCCTCCTCTGACAGACACTTCTACCAAGCAGGCCCAGCTCTTGCCTCTGCTGTTTAGTGTTGGCACATCTAACCCCCTGGCTGCACCTGGCGTGTACACCAGCAATCCTCATTGGCTGCTGCCAGCTCCCGAGGAAGAGAGGGAAACTGGTGTGAGCAACCTTCCCATCCCCCCACCCCTTTGTCCTTCAATAATGTTTGATGGAATCCTGGGGAGGGCTGAATGTGGTGTAGAAGGAGGTGAGGAGCTTGTATATTTCAGCACCTTGGGGTGGGCAGAATAACAGTATGTGTGTTACTGGGAGGTGGTGGGGCATTGCTGAAGGAGGGCAGAGTTAAGGTTGCATGGGCAACCTTATCTCTGCACTTCCTAGTTTTCCAAAGTTTGAGATTTGCTCAATTCAGCATTCTGAAAGGGGATGACTGACCACCAAGCAACTGTAACTCTCTGTCAGTGTAGTCTTTTGCCATTGAATGTATTGGCTTTGCGGCTACAGAAACGGAGAGAGCTATTTTGAGGGGAATCACAGAATGGTTCGTTTGGATTCCTGCATAAATGGACGTAGAAAAAAAATCCACTGACCCGGCATTTTACTGGGGGCATCAATTCACCTAGGGAGGACAGAAAACGCAATTTCATATTAATTTAGTGGAAAAACACCCCTGCTCCCAGCCGGCTGTAAGCCAGACAGAGAGATTACTGGGAGCCCCCTGAGGTGCAGGAGGCTGAGAACGCAGCAAGTCATATTTTGAAAGTGAAAAATAAATTCTTTATTCTGTGCTTACAGAGTGAATTCATGTCAGTGTCGCGTCCAGCCCTCGGCATGCAGCGTCTGCCGTGACAGTAATGGAAAGGGTTAGAAAAGCGCATGTGCTGTCCTCTCTGCACAGGAGAGGTTACATATAATGTGCATCGAAAACAAACACAATGTTGCTCACATTATACAATCCTTTTTCCACCTCGCTGGTTTCAAAAGCACTTTCCCGGTATTGATAACTGGTACAAAATAGCGCTGGCCCTGTGCAATCCCGTTATAAAAGTGTCTTGTCTTCCTGCGGGTTAGTTTATCAAGTCTGCTCAGATTCCCAGTCGAGTATGTAAAGCTGGGGAAAGGGAAGGTTTCTACTTGGTGTCTAGTTCTAGAAGTGGTGGTTTTGAAACTGCAAACTTTCCAGACCTGTTAAAATGCCTCCTGATTTGCATAGATGCCAGGTAGTGCTGCTAGGAATGCCCCGGGGCTAGGAGGGGTTAACTCTTCCCAAACCCCATAACAAATATAAGCAGCCACAGCGAGAATCATCAGATCATGTTCCCCCCATCAGGAGGCCAAGCCAATTTTTATTAACCACTTCACTGCTGAATGATGCAGCGGACGTGTCGCATGGCGGTGCACTGCCAGGACTGTAAGATGTGCCAGGTGCCCCTAGCCACTCCTGTGGGGACTGCTGCCAAGGCACAGGTGCCTGCCACAGCCACAGCAGCGAGCTGATCCCACAGCAAGGAGATGCTCCTTTCACAATAACCCCCTGCCCTCCAAAGTGCCTTTTCTTCTGCAGGGATGGAGGGATTCATTGGGGGTTTGGGGAAGGGAATTATTGGGGTTTGGGGGGATTTACTGGAGGTTTGGGGGAAGGGATTTATTGGGGGTTTGGGGGGATTTACTGGAGGTTTGGGGGAAGGGATTTATTGGGGGTTTGGGGGGATTTACTGGAGGTTTGGGGGAAGGGATTTTTTGGAGGTTTGGGGGATTTACTGGAGGTTTGGGGGAAGGGATTTATTGGGGGTTTGAGGGAGGGAATTGACTGTTTAGCACATTTGGCTGGGTGGCATGGAGAGGTTAACTTATACAGGGCCTGATCCTGCATGATGCTGAACCCTGGCGTGAGCCTTGGTGGGAACTCCAGACCGGGACTCTGGAACGTGCTGTGACCAGTCAGGTTGAGTCACGTCTGCCACCCTTGTGCTTTACAACAGCAGGGGTTCAGATGAGTCTGACTGCCCTGCCAAGCCAAAACGCCTGGCTGCTTGTTCATTTCCTCTCTCTTTTCGCCAGAGAGTTTTCCACTCTGTTCTCTAGGCCCCTGCACCGATCAGGATCAGCGCACCCCGACAGCTGAGATGTGCCCCAGAGGGAGTCTAGGGGATTGCGCCGATTGTCTAAAGCCATTTCCTTGGCCCCGCTGGGCCATGGAGCAGGGACGGCGCCAAGCTTTGCTAATACAGCTGGGACTGACGCAGGGTGGAAGGTGACTTGGGGTCACCAACAGCTCTAAGGCCACGTTTTCAAAGCAAGTCACTGAGAAGCCTGTGCATAGGAGCTTAGGACATGCGTTGGCTATGGTGAAAAAATGCACAAGCACATCTGGCAGCTGGACACGCCCACATCCCCCAAGTATGTCGTCATAACACAACACATGAGGTGCCGGTTCAGAGAAGCTTCTAAGGCCACCCTAACACACAACCTAAAAATATAGAGTCATAAGGGCGTGACGCTGCCTGTGGGACCATGGGTAGGTAACCTGCAAGGAAGAGGAGCCTTGTTTGTTCTCTGCAGCATGCCTCTGCACCCTAGATGCCTGTGTATGAGAGGATCCAGCCTTACCGGTAAATGGCAGCCTCCGAAGGGAGGCAAATCCTGCAGCTGAGGCATGGCAGAGGACAGGGAAGTGGAGTCCTGCTTTGGTTGTAGTTGATTCAATCCTCTCCAGGGCAGGCAAGGGCAAACAAAAATGGATTTAGGAGTGGCTGGGAGCACAGACTTATGAGGAGAGGCGAGGAGAACTGGGCTGTTTTTGTCTGCAGAGAGAAGAATGAGGGGGATTTGATAGCTGCTTTCAACTACCTGAAGGCGTTTGCAAAGAGAATGGGGCTCAGCTTTCTCAGTGGTGGCAGATGACGAACAAGAAGCCAATGGTCTCAAGTTGCAGTAGGGGAGGTCCAGATTGGATTTAGGAAACACGTTTCGCTAGGAGTGTGGTGAAGCACTGGAATGGGTACCGTAGGTAGGTGGTGGAATCTCCTTCCTTAGAGGTTTTTAAGGTCAGGCTTGACAAAGCCCTGGCTGGGATGATTTAGTTGGGGATTGGTCCTGCTTTGAGCAAGAGATTGGACTAGATACCTCCTGAGGTCCCTTCCAACCCTGAGATTCTATGGTTCTATGATTCAATCTGGACTCATCCTGCTCAGCTGAGGGGGCCATTGGTAATGCTGCTGAGAGCTCCACCCAATGTGTGTGAGGAGGCCTGGGACTAGGGTGACCAGCTGTCCTGATTTTATAGGGACAGTCCCAATTTTTGGGTCTTTTTCTTATGTAGTCTCCTATTACCCCCCCACCCCCATCCCGATTTTTCATACTTGCTGTCAGGGTGGCTCCAGGCCCCAGAGCAGCAAGAGCTTGCCTGGGATGGCAAGCTGTAGGGAGTGGCCTGCTGGTGGCTCTGAGGGCAGCAGTCAGGCAGCCTTCAGTGATGTTTCTGAGGGAGGTCTGCCAGTCCCATGGTTTCGGTGGCAATTCGGCAGCAGGTACAATGGTGCGGGACTGGCAGATCACCCGCAGAGCTGCCACCTAATCCGTGTGACCAGCAGACCTCCCCTAGAAACGCCGCTGAAGGCCACCTGACTGCCATGCTCGGGGCAGTAAAAAACGTAGAGCCGCCCCTGTTTGCAGTCTGGTCATCCTACCTGGGACTGGGGTTCCATCTTCCCAGAACCAGTCTTTCCCTTGGCACCTGCCCTCCCCGCCGCTTTCTGTGTCAGCTTGGACTGATTTTCTCCTCGCTGTCTGACTGTGGCTAACTGGTGAAGTGTCTGATGCACAGGGTGTGGCGGCTGCACCAGGCACCTCTGGCAGGAGCAGCCAGCTCCAGGAGCTTTTCTGGTCAATGGCTGGCAGCTCAGTTCAGTGAAGTCCTTTTGAACCCAGTGAATGGCGGAGGCACGTGGGGTCCAGGACTGGCTGCGCAGGGCGAGGCGAGGTCTCTGGTCTCTGCAGGAATCGTCGTTAGTTCTTGAGAGGAGGCTCATGTTGGCATCGACAGGGCTAGGTGAGCATGGGTCAGGCGGCTTCACTTGGGCAGCGGGGCAACAATCACGTTGCGATAGCCCTTCACTCCCTTCAGCTTGTCACTCTCAAAATTCACCACGAGTTTGTGCAGGCCGGACAGCTGGGGAGCCAAGTCCACTCTGACCTTCGCCTCCTGCCCTGGCTCAACGGGGCTGGCGCTGCAGGCAGCAGAGGGAAAATCAGCAACCCCCAGCACCACCCACCAGCGTAACTCGGTCACTAGCAAGTACCCTCGCCAGACCCATGCATGGTCCTGTCGGGAGTCCATCTCCTTTAGAGCCCCGTGGACACTGGACAGGCCTGAGGGGGAGATCCTTGGGGAGCAGCAAAACAAACTGTTTGGGGGGTAGGGGGGAGTTTTCCCTTTAATATCGGAGATAAAACTGAGCGTCCTCAGTGAACTGCAGCAAATCAACTCTCAGGACGCTTGCAGCCAAATGCCCCCAGACCGTTCCCTACAGCTCCTCTGCTGTTTCCTGCAGCAACTCGTGTCGGGGGTGGCTGGTCTGGGGATGCTCTGAGCTTCCCCCACCAGCCCTCCTTCACTGGTCCCTTCAGTGACTGTCACTGGGGCAGGAGCAGCTGCAATCTCTCACAGAGTTCACATCCCCGCTGCATTCCCCACGGCAGCCCCCTGGATGAAGTGGGGCTGGGGTAGGGGCAAGCGCCTTCCCTGTGCAAAGTTCTCGCCGAGTCTCTAAAGTCCCTTGGCCCCTGCCCTCCCACAGCAGCCCAACCCCACAGTGGGAGTAGAAAACACCTACAGCTCCTGGGTCTTCTGTCCTTCAGTCAGACCAGCCCCCTCCAGGGTGAACACGCAGCCGCTCAGAGGAGTCGAGAGGGGATTAGTCAGCGTGAGCTCTGCCACCAGCTTCCGCTTCTGCATTGGTTCCCCTAAAACCTGTTTTTCAAAGAAATCAGTTGGATCCTCAGTGAAGTCCCTTCTGCCATTAGAAAGAGAATGTGTGTGTGTGTGCATGTGTACTGTGTGTGTGTATACTGTGTGTGCGTGCATGTGCATGTACATGTGTGTGCGTACGTGTGTGTGAGTATGTGTGTGTGCATATGTGTGTGTGCGTGTGCATGTGTACTGTGTGTGTGTACTGTGTGTGCATGCATGTGCATGTACATGTGTGCGCGTACGTGTGTGTGAGTGTGTGTGTGCATATGTGTGTGTGGGTGTGTATGTGTGCTGTGTGTGTATACTGTGTGTGCATGCATGTGCATGTACATGTGTGTGCGTACGTGTGTGTATGTGTGTGAGTATGTGTGTGTGCATACGTGTGTGTATGTGTGTGTACTGTGTGCATGCATGTGCATGTACATGTGTGCGCGTACGTGTGTGTGAGTATGTGTGTGTGCATATGTGTGTGTGCGTGTGCATGTGCATACGCTCCCTTCCATTGCCCTGGTTCATGTTGACTGGGTGTATAACGTTCCAGACACACACCCACCCCTCGCCCGGAGGGAAGCCATTAAGCAGCACCACTCACGACAGGCCGTGTCTGCATTAGCTGCTTCATTGATTCTAGTGAGACATAGCCGGTTACTGCGATTCCTGGCCCCATGGCTTGGCTCGGCTCTGCGCTTACTGGCTGCGTGTGTGTCACCAAGAGCTGTGGCAATGCACCCTGCCCGTCTGACAGCCGCTATAACCTATCTGCTGCAAACCCCTCACAGCGCTGCCCACGCCAGCCTGCTCCCCTCCTGCCTTCCGCCCTCAGCACCAGTCTCGCCTCTTTGCCCTCACAGCTGGCACCTGACCTCCTCCCACACCATTGGGCCGTACCCTGAATTGCTCAGCAACATTGCAGCATCCCCTCTGCGGGCTCAAGCCCCCTTGCATTGTTTGTGAGCTGCTCAGCCAATAGCCCCTCAGGGGGTCCTCTGGGAGAGCGGGAGGCTGCCAGGTTTCCCCTCCTTTCCAGTGCTGAGTGAGGTGAAACGGGCCACGCAGGGAGCTGTGGGAAGTGCCTGGTAGTTCAGTCTCAGGATTGGGGCCCAGGGAGATGCTGATGCTTTTCAGTTCTGACTTGGCACTGCATCGAACTCCCGTGTGCACTGGAACACAGGTGCCAGAACAGGACTGCCAGAGGCATGTGCTCTCCCAGTGCAGCAGCAGAGCAAGGCTGGTTTCCCTGTCTGATTGCAGGGATGTCAGTTCAATACCAGGCATTGGGGGAGAAGCGTATGCTGCAAGCTGCATCTCTTCCATTATTGCTGTCTGGCTAACACCAAAGATACTGGGCTGAGAATGTGTCCCAGTCCCCTCCACATCTGCGGAGCTAAGCAGGGACTGGACACGTGCTCAGCAGTGCCAGGACAGGGACGTGCTGAAGCCCTTACCCTAATCTTAATATCTGGGTTCTTTACGTAGATGTCTCGGACCCCAAGGATGATATCTCCGGTCTGGTATTCAAACAGGAGGGCCACCAGCTTGATCATGTTGTCTTGGGTCAGGCAGCTACCATACTTCTCATACAGAATACGCAGGGGCACAGTCTTTTCTGGAGAGAAAGGTGAAAAAACTCTGGATTAGCTGTCCCCCAAAAACTCAACTCCCTCTGGCTTCCTGGTGCCCAAGGATCACTGAGCCGGAGGCTGGGCCATCACCTAGTCTGGGGCCAGCTGTCTCCCTGCAGCTGTTGCAGTCAGTAGGCAGGGATGGAAATGACAGAGAAAAGGGGGTGATTTCAGGTCTGGCACAAGCAGGTGCCACAGACCCGCATCAGTGGGAGGAGCCTCCCCCCACCCTGGCTCTGAGTGTGGTGGAATGTCTGGTTTTCCAGGGTTGGGATTGGGCCTGGAGACAAGCTAGGATGACAGTGGCAAAATCTGATGGCAATACCGAGGCGGGAAGTCTGAGGAGAGGAACTGGAAATCCAAAGGGGTTGTGCCCAGGCAGCTGGCCTTGGGAAGCCAGGAGCAGGCAAGGAATGATGCTGAGGTGTCTGCTTCAAGAACCATGCAGAAGAGCAAGCTACAGCCAGCTACGCCAGCAGCCAGGGCCCCCAGATCTTGGGTGTGGGATGCTTTCAGTGTAGGGGCACCTGAAGTGGAAGTGATTGCAAACAGAGGAATGAGTCCTGTGTTATCTGATGAGATACAGGCCTGGTTTGTGACTCTAATCTTCATGCATAACTTCCACTACTAAACAGGGATTCACATTCAGCTGTTCTTAACCCCTGCACTGCTGGCATTTTCCAGACAAATCCACAGTCTCTGGAAGGCTATAGATAGAGGTGTGTAGGGCCTGGGAGCCCCGCTGGTTCTGACTCAGTTCTGGGTCTGTGGGCTGCTTTTGGCAAGCCCGATAAAGCTGCAAGCAAATGCACCGTTTCCCTGTGGTGTTGGGACAGGTTGTGGGCCCCTCGGAGGGTGAGCTGATGCGGCTGCTCACTGACAGTGCTGTGCGATAGCAGGGAGCTGCTGAATGGTATCTGAATTTGGGGCTCCCCCAGTGAGAGTGCTGATCGGAGGGTGGCCTGGTCATGAGTCGCCACTCGCCCCTTTGGGTTTCACTGAAACGACATGGAGGTTTGCAGATTAATGTCACAGACAGGCACTGTCAGGGCAAGGGAGAGCTGTGTAACTGCAGCGACACAGCAGTGCTCTGGGGCAACTGCCACAACAAGAAACAGCCCTGCGGAGCTGCCTCCCTCATGCTCACGGGGGGGAAGGCTTTGGGAACGCCGGGCTGCCAGCTCCCTTTGCTCTGCGGAGACGGCAGCTCCAGCAGCAACACTGGGAACTGGAGAGAAGTTGCAAAACCCTGACATCCAGGGAACCCCGGTCCCCACAGGGCACTGGGTGGCAGGACGCAGCATGGAGTATTGGGGAAAGCGGAGCACTGGTGCTCAGGAGAGCTGGATTCTGTGCATGACTAGCAACGATCCTTTAGGCCTGTCTACTCTGGCAGACACTGGCGACCTGTAAGTCAGCTCAGACATCGGTGTCTGTTGTGAAATAGCAAATTTCTCATCAGTGGAGTCTCTCGTCCAGAAGGATTCCAAAGCACTTTCCAGGTTACAGACCTCTATCTGATCTTTTCTACACTCAGTGAAGGTGAGCAGAGGAATGCAAGAGAAAAAGGATAAGAGGTTCAGCAAACATGAGGAAAGGGAAATCCAAATGCATGTTGATACGGTGTGTTCTGTTCTCTACTGAGCTGTGTTAGGTTAGCATTTTAGACAGAGCAGAAACCTTTTAAAGGAGAAACCTTACGCTAACCTTCCTGCAATTAGCTTGTTTAATCTAAAAGGCATCTATCCTTTGATGGAATTTAGACCAGATGTAAAACTGAGGTCTTGACAAGCTGTCACCTTTAAAGAACTTCTCGCATTTCTTGTCAGAGTCAGGGAGTGAGCACCACCTATCTTGGCTAAATGCCAGTTTAAGTAAAGGCTTCCTTCCTACTGGACTCACTGCACGCTTTACAGATGGATGCTTCAGGTCTTCACGTCCTGCCCTTTACCACTGGGTAGCATTGTTGTGTGTCGTTCAACAGCTGCTGTGTTCCACTCCAGAGGTAGCTACATCACCGTAGGGACTGATTCTGATCTCACCCTGCTGTAAAACTATCAGAGTAACTCTTTGACCTAGGTGCAGTTACTCCCAATTTACACCATAGAATCACAGAAACATAGGCCTGGAAGGGACCTCAAGACGTCCTCTTCTTCAGGCCCCGCATGGAGGCAGGATTAAGAAAACGTAGACCATCCCTGACAGGTGTTTGTCCCACCAGTTCTTAAAAACCACCAGTGATGGGGATTCCACAGCCTCCCTTGGTAGACTATTCCAGAGCTTAAGATGCCAGGAGAAACTTTCTAGCTATAAGTCTATTCTGGTGTTTAACCCGTCCTATTTAGAAAGGTTGTGAAATCCCCAGCAATATAGATGATTTCGCTTGGGGAACTGGCAAAATCACTTTTGTGCTGGTTTAAGCTGTGTCTGCAGTCAGAGGGTTTGCTGGTGCAACTATAACAGAAAACCTTTTCTAGCGTAGAGTAGGCCTGGCCCTGGAGATTCCCTCACAACCGGAGCTGGGCAAATAATGGATTTTTCTGTTCTTCAGCAGTTCAACACAAACCAAATCCTAAAGATTCTCCGAATATCCTGTAGGGCTGGGCTCAGCTTGTGACTGTGTCTTCGGCCAGTTCTAAACTAAACCCTTTTGCTGATTTAATAATACCTGAGGGTGTTGGGTTTTTAAAACAGGCAAAAGTCCTAGTGTAGATGCAGTGATATCAACATAAGAGAAACCAGCTGGTTTAAAAAATCATACAACTCCCCCAAACTCTTTTAACTTCACTGGGAGTAATGGTAACGGCTTAGAAAAACCAAGCAGGATTCTGAACGGAGTGCTGGGAACCGGCCCGTAGCAACTGGACAGGCAGGCGAAATGATCACCAAGGATTGGAAATGGTACGCCCTTCCAAGGGGCAGATGAAGCGAACCGCTCGATGCTTAGTAAACAGCAAAGACCAAGACTGACTAAATAAAGAGGCTGAGGTCTGTTTTCCCGCTGACTCTGTGTTAAGGAAGTTAGCCCATGTGGCTACAGGAAAGCAGTGCTCGCCCCTTCAAGAGCCACAAGGTCACCAAGGCTATTCAGAGCTGCTGATCCTGCCTCTTGACTCAGGGGGAGCTGGGGAGGGTGTAGGGTTGCCAACTTTCTATTTGCAGAAAACCAAACACCCTTACCCCATCCTGCCCCATCCCTGCCCCTTCTCTGAGGCTTCACCCCTCTCTCTCCATCTCCCCTCCTTCCATTGCTCACTCTGCCCTGCCCTTGCTCACTTGTGCATTTTCACCAGGCTGGGTCAGGGAACTGGGGGTTTGGCGTGCGGGCTCTGGGCAGCCAAGCTGGGGGTTGGGGTGTGGGAGGGGGTATGGGCTTTGGGCTGGGTGTGCAGGTTTCAGAAATGAGGGGTTCAGCTGCAGGAGGGGGCTCCGGGCTGGGGCAAGGGGTAAGGGTGTGGGAGGGGGTGTGGGCTCCAGGCACCGCTTACCTCAGGCACCTCCTGGGAAGCGGTAACATGTCCCTGAGACTCCTAGGTGCAAGCGTGGCCAGGGAGGCTCTGCATGCTCCCCCTGAGTGCTGGCTCCACAGCTTCCATTGGCCTGGAACCGCGGCCAATGGGAGCTGTGGGGATGGAGCCAGGAGAAGGGTGTGGAGCCTGGGCACCAGTTCCGCAGCTCCCATTGGCTCAGAACTGCGGCCAATGGGAGCTGCAGGGGCGGAGCTGGTGCTTAGGGGCAGTGCACAGAGCCTCCCTTTGCCTAGAAGACACGTTGCTGCTTCCCGGGAGGTGCCTGAGGTGAGCACCACCCAGAGCCCAGACCCTAAACCTCCTTCTGCACCCCAGTCTGCCTGGGGCCGACCTGACTTTTAACAGCCGCTGACCGGAGCCGCCAGGGTCTCTTTTCGACTGGGTGTTCTGGTCAAAAACTGGGTTCCTAGCAACCCTAGGAGAGGGACTCAGCACCCCTGAAATATTAGGCCTTGAGCAACTCTCCAGAGGAGAGCTAAGAGGTCACGACGCCTCCGCAGTGGCGCTATATAGGGATGTTGTTATTATTTGTTTGTATTATCGTAGCACGCAGGAGCCCCTGTCCTGGGCCAGGACCCCACTGTGCCAGGAGCTGTTCAGAAACAGAACAAAAGGCAGGACCTTGCCCCAGAGAACCGACCATCTCAGTATATGTCAAGAGGAGCCAGATGGCTACAGATGAACGCAGGAGTACAAGGCAACTGGTCATCATGATAGGCAGTGGTCTCAGGGTCTCTCTAACCGCCGAGGGTGCAGCGAACTCTGATCTCACACAGACTCAGTGCTTTCCTCTTGAGGCAAATCTTGTTCCTAGTTAATTTTTCAGGCTGGATGCACCCATCTGGCATGGGCTTTTTCTGGACCTGCAGGTGCAGGAAGGCTGCCTCACACTCCTGCGTAACCTCAGGCTGGTCACCATCCAGGTCCCCGGGCCTGTCCAGGCTGACCTAGCTATGGCCTAAAGTGGCTCTCTGGCCACTTGATCCAGTTTTCAAGGATCTGGCTCTGTAATCTCAGATCTAGCAGTTGAGCATGTGTCCAGGGCTGTAAAACCCAGGTCCGGATTGGGCAGCCGAACATGGATTTGGGAGCCGTAAAACCCAGGTTTGGATTGGGCAGCTGAACGTGGGTCTGGGAGCCATAACACCTGGCTTTAACACTTCATCAATTTGTAAATGGGTTTAGGAACACCTGTTGCCTGGTTATACCAATGAGTGGAGCAGCTTGAGTCAGGATTTTCAAAATAAAAATGTATTAATGAGGGAGAAAATAGAATGCAGAAATAGTGAGAGAGAAACCTCTTCTGCGAGGGGACAGATGAGTGCGATATAAAGACCTAGAAAGAGAGATCAGTGTGGATAAGCCCAACTCGTTTGGAGAGAGTCAGACAGACGCTGCTTTGTCCCATTTCCAAATCCATTTCCGGCCCCACTACCTTAACAATGTTCTTTATCCTTTCACCAAAGATTACGAATCCACAACAGTAAATAAATAAGCAGAAAAACACTGCAAGCTGCATTGGCCACAAAGCAGAAGCCCAGAGAGCCAGAGCTATCAAATAACAACCCGCCTGCATGGGAGCTTGCACGCAGAGGCAGGCTGCGGTTTAGTGCCGCGCAGCCATTTCAAAACCCTCTCTGTGCAATAGTGAAAGTGGCTAATGCAGCTTGGCAGCTGCCTCGCAGGACAAACCCCACCTCCGGGTCTCAGCTGGGAGCCGCCCAGGTGCTATTTATCTCGGTAGTTTGCCTCCAAGGCATCTTTGGTACCTTTATTAGTTCCCGGGAATAAACACAAATACTGAATTCTTGTGCTGCGCCAGCCCACAGTTTGTATGAGCCGATGACCCAGGTGGCTTGTTATACAATTGAATTAAGTAAAATAACAACTGTTGACTCGCACACGGCTGTGGCCAGGAAACTGAA
This sequence comes from Chelonoidis abingdonii, assembly GCF_003597395.2. Classification (NCBI taxonomy): domain Eukaryota; kingdom Metazoa; phylum Chordata; order Testudines; family Testudinidae; genus Chelonoidis; species Chelonoidis abingdonii. Next base: position 1,644,468 of record NC_133782.1, read on the forward strand.
GTTCCGAATGAAAATCTGTCCTCAGCTCACAGCTCATTTAGCAATTCAATGCAAAGCGCCAGTCTGGAATGCAGGTTGTGTTAATCTGTGTTGGTCTCAGCAGTCAATAACAACAATATGTTGGGTCAAATTGTCAAAAGCCGGCTCCAACTTTGAACAAGCTAAAACCAGAATTTGCATAAACAGATGGAATTTGTGGGTGCCCTCTCCATTATTGGATTTTGTCCATGCAACGTGATGCCTGCTTGATTTGCACCCACAAATCCAATTTGCATATAAATTTAGTGGCTGGGATGATATTCAGGTTAGATCTGGCTGTGAGGTTCTTCTGGCCTATGATGTCCTAGAAAAAGTATGATACAGCTGTCATGCTATTGGCAAGCTTCTTCCTAGCAGTGTATTCGTAGATAGCATTTCTGCCCTACACCGCCCATCAGCACTAAGCTCTGCTGAGACAATGGCACTGCCAGCCACAAGAAGAAGATGGGTGAGCATGAGGGCAAAGCTGCCTTGGCATCTGGCCTGCCACCAGACAGTCCTGGCCTTCCCAGGACACATGGGAATGACCAGTCTTGCCACCTTCAGGTCAAAGTACAAAACTCACTCATTTGACTTGGCTTTCCCAGAATACTGATCAATAGAAAACCCAAACAGCTGGGCAGGGGGACTAACCAGGATTTAAATAATTAGATCTTCATTGAAAAAATAAACGTTAAGTCTTCCAAGGTTCTTAGATGCCCTGGTGCTGAGCAGCTAAACTCCGAGGTAGACATGCACCATTCTGTCAAAGTTGTGCCCCTCTGTACCATACAGACACTGCCCTCGCCACAGTACAAAATACTGTTTGAGAATGAGCTTGGCAAAGTGCCAGTTCTACCACAATGGAGAAAACACTCTACAACATTTGTCTGCAATCTCCCCTGTTGTCTCAGATCCGACCGTAGGATACACACAGGATGCTGAGCTGTGCTGCGCTTTGCAATACATACAGCGAGGGATGGACAGCTAAAGAGAGCCACATGGTCAGCTGGTACAAATCACTACTGTGCCACTGGGTTTAAAAGAGCTTGGCTGGTTGCCATCAGCTAAGGGTCTGGTCCAGGAAGTAGAGAATTTTCTCTGCTTCATTATCCCTGCTTATTTCCAGTATCATTCTCGAAGCCAGTCTCTTACCTGCATTGGGTAGGAGAACGACATTCAGAAGATCCTTCATCCCACACTCAGGGCCCACGACTCCATTGTAACTGGCAGTTCGGGCACAGAACATGAGCCTGCACAGCCGTTCTGTCTCGGTGTTGTTGCTGATGACGGCATAGACGTCAAAATCGCAGCCATTGTTCATGCCCTCGGACACCTTGATCTTGATGCTCACGCCCTTCTCCTCCTCAGTCAGATAACTTTTCTGGAGTTCTGCTTTTGCAAACACTTCCCTTTCTTCATCTGATCCTGCAGTGCATGAAAAGATCATTATTACCAGGTAGGTCAACAAGATGCTGGCACAGGAGTCCCAGCTGCCTTTGCCCTTCTCCCCACAACCATCCTCAATGAGACCACTGCAGCTTGACCAATCAGATGCTTTATTAATTAGATTATTCTTGTCCAATCCTGAGTTCCCCCCATTTTATCCCCCAGCACTTGGCTTTTCTCTCACTGGGCAGAGACCAGACCTTCCCAAGCTGCATCGTGCTTTGCCCTTCCTTTCTGCCTCTATTTCATCGTGACCTATTGAGGTCCCTTCCAGTCCTATCTCGCTCTAATTCTATGAGCTCAGTGGGAACTAGCATGATTCCTGCCCACAAATTGGCAGAAGAAATGAACACCAGCTGGCACCTGTCCTGCAGCACATCCTCCAACAAGCAGCACATACCCTCGGGATATTTGTAGTTGTGGGTAATATCTTCTCTGGTATCTTTGCCCACGCTTTTCGTGCTCATGTTCTTTCCTACGGTAGAAGAGTGAATGGTCTTCTTTCTGGAGCCATCCTTCTGCAGCACCCAATAAACCACATCCGCACTGACCTCCGCAAAGACAAACGGGATGTCATATTTCAGCCTCAGTTCACCTTCCTTGATGGCTTTGACTGGAGCTGGACCGCAGCAGTATGCCCCTGGGGAGAAAGGACTCTGCATTGTCTTCTGTGTTTAGCGAGCACGGTCAGCGCGCATGGGAATGAGCTGAGCGAGCAGCGCCAGTCAGGATCTTGGATATGGTGGGCACGTGCCATACACCATCTGGACTGGAATGAAGTGAGAATTCAGTAATTGGCCTCTGTAACAGGGCAGCCTGCCCTTTAAAAGCCGGGAGGGCTGGGGAGCAGCCAGCTCTGTTCTGGAAAAGAGCCCGGCAGGCAAGTGCTGGGAGTCATCCGACCCAGCTGTGCAGCATCGACTGAGTGGCTTTGATGGTTCCCAGCTGGGGAAATAGAAACAAGGGCCAGGAGAGGGCAGGGGGATGCTCTCCCAGGGCTGCAGTAGAAGACAGTGAGAGGGCAAGCAAGCCCCATGAACCTGGGGAAAGTCCTGACCATGACGCTGCCGGAGACCAGGGGCCCCCACAACCTAGGCTGGGAGCAGGGCTAGTGTGCTATTTTTCTGTCTTAGAGAAAAAAGGGTCATGAGGTGAGGGCTACGGACAGAAACAGGTGTGGCTGATTGCTTTTGCAGGCAGGCATCAGGCCCACTGCCTATAGCATCTCCTTACCTTCGCTCTTCTCTTGAGGAGTTGGATCCAAAGCCTGCCATCCATCACAGCCAGGGGGAAGGTCGGGCCGGGTCATCCAGGACTCCACCCAGCAATGGTAATTCCTGTAAGAAGAGCAAAGAGAGGGGAAAGAGAGTTGAAAGGTCATGTCGTCTGCATTCCTGATGCAGGAGGTGTCCAGCAGCCTGTCCTAGAGAGTCACAACTTTCCAGTGCTGTCTGCTAGGGACACTCAGGCGCTGTCCTCTACCCCTTGCTCAATGCTTGCTGAGGTGGACATTGCCAAGTGCCATTACTGATCTTACAGGGGGCCTCGACCCTGCATGAGATCTGCCTGTAACTGAGTGGAGAATGTGGCCTGCATTCCTGAATAGCCCAGCTCCTGGCATGCCGTACTGAGCAGTATTTGTGTAGCCCGGGCTATTATGACGACCATTTCACCCTGAAGCACAGCATCCCTTGCTGTGGACGTTACTCACCATATCATGTCTTTGGATGTCTTCTGCAGGTTTCCCATTTCGTCTAGGTAACGGTCAATGACCAAGTTGCTGTTGGTATCGTGGGCGGAGTTATAATTGGTCACCACGCGGGTGGGAATTCCCAAACATCTCAGGACTGAGGAGAGAGTGAGAAGGGAAGAGGTGAAGCCTGGTACATTTGATGACTGGCTATTGGAATCCCTTGAATCTCTTTCCATCCCAGGCTCTCCAAGTGCTGTCCAGTCCCTGAGCCTCACAACCCCTCTGCAATGCAGGGAAGCGTTGTCCTACCAGGTGCCCAGGCTGCTGTGTGGAAGCCCAGAGAGACCATGTCACAGACAGGAGTTGTGGCCACAGCAACCCACATTTTTCTAAAAAAAAAAATTCTTTTGACCAAAATTTCATATGTGCTCCAGGGGAGGCAACAGTGATGGAAGGGATGTTCAGTGACACTGACAATCTGTCAAGCTCTGATACTTCACTAGAAACAGGGCACAAAAGAGGCTGGGGAAATGCTTTCAAGGGATTCCATGAACAGGTAGAATTTAACATCCAACCAGTTTATTTAATCTCCTAGCTGCTGTTTACAATAAACGGGGCACCCTTCACAATATACGGGTAGTTCTAAAGTTTTGAAGGCCACTGGTAGGGGTGGGCCAGCCTGAGAAGTCCACATATGTTTTAGCTATTTTCTTCCTTCTGTTTCTGTACCCAGGAGAACAAGGCCAAACCCTCATGCACTTTGTCCCCAAGAAAAATAAGTGTGTGCATGTATATGTGTGTCTTGAAAAATTTAAGGCCGGATTCTGTTCTGATTTGCACCAGTTTGACTCCGCTCACATTGGTGAAGTTACCTTTGAGTTAGACTGTGGTGACATGAGACCTTGTCCCTGTGTGAGCACGTGGGGGAAGGCCAATGAATTTTCTGTCAATCATTCACATAGTGTTTCTCAGTGGTCTGTGTGGATTAACTACATTATTTTAAACTATTCTTTGTCATTCATGTAGTTCGTGATGCTGTGCCCTGTTCTGGGGGTGGGGGGAGGGGGGAGCTGCATGCTGGGGGGACATGAGAGAGAAGTAACTGAAAAACCAAGGTGTTTTTAATTTAGACTAACAGAGTGTAACTGGTAGGAAATCAGCCCGGAGGTGAATCTGCCCTGCTGACAAGTCCGGTTTCCCTTGTCTAATGCCACGGACCTCAGCAAAGTTACTCCGGCCTCACAGCACTGTCAGCTGGGTCACTGTGAGCCCTAGAACATGAGGAGCGAGTGGGAATCTGAACGATCCAGTCCTGGGAGGAAGGGGGAATCGTCTGCAGCTGTCAGGTGGTCTCCTTACTTGTACATGCCACTGCCGCAAAGACCCAGCACTGGCCATATCGGACTGGCTGGCATCCGTACTTCCTCCACCTCCGGAGAATGTCCACGCTCCCTATCCAGGACATGGGGCTCACCCCGTCCTCGTACTTATCGTCCCAGCGCCCTGCAAGCACCCCCTGATCATCATTGCAATTCACCTGCAACACAACAGATGAGATTCCTGGTGAGCAGAGGGCATGGAAAGAGCAGTGAGAAGGGAAGCTGAGGGTATGAGTTTGGACTGGACGCAGAGATCAGTGGAGAAACGGATTCATAACCGGAGGAGTGGTGGATAAATGTGTGCGCTGGTGGATGAACAGACCAGACCAGTGAAGGGCGGATGGATAGGTTTAGGGATAGATGGAGGTAGAAGAGTGAGTGGATGGATTGACAGATGGGTGGAGATTTTATACATGAGAGGAAGAGAGAGCCACTATGGTCACTCACCTTAATTCTCCTTGTCCGCTCTCTGCCTCCTCCCCATCCCCTGGGGACCTCTCGCAACGCCTAGGCAGCTGCAGACAATCACCCTCTTAAATGGGAAATCAACCTGCGTCTAACACTGGCTGCCTGCAGCCCTGACCATTCACCGTTACCACGGCAATGATCGCCCCCAGCCGTATTCACATTATGCAATTGCACGGTGTGTACCGTTGGCAGAACACCAGTTGGGGGCAGGGCCACTTGTGGGGGGGAGGTAGTCTGCCCCAGACCCATGTTTGACAGGCCCCCCAAACCTGTGACCCCTACAAACTCCCAGAGTGGAGAAGAGCCACTGCTGTGGGGTGAGTGTGGTTCAATCATGCAGACGGTGTGAAAACTTGCTAGGGTGTGTAGGTAGCCCCCGTATACAGAATAAGACAGAGCACAGTCGGGTCAGCCGGGTCAGCCGGTCAATGTCACCACTGTCTAATGGTGCCCATAATACATGGGGCCGTAGCTGGCTGGCTAACCAGGGGCAGCTCAGGGAATACAGGCGACACACATGGGGTCTGGAGATGAGTGAGTGGAATGGCCACTGGGTGGGCAGACCAGCCAGCAGATAAAAAGCTGCCTGTTGGCTACTCCGAAAGTTTCCCAGACTCACCATGGCACTCACGACCCGGCCAATGTAAACGGGGTTATTGCGGCGGGAGCAGTCTCGGTTCTGGTCTCGAAGGAATTTGGGGTTTGTATCCAGCAGCTGAAGGCAGATGTCCAGAATTTCATCTTCGAACTGGTGCAGTGGAGAGAGAGACAGGAGCACGGTGAAGCCCGGAAGTTGGCACTGGCACAGCAGGCTACTTGTCCTCCCTGAGCGGGCGAGCTAGCCCAGCACTGGGACTAGATCTGGGAGGGACAGAAAGTAGCTGCCACCCTAGGGTGGACCCAGCCCCTCCCTCGCCTCAGATCTGTCTCACTGTTCCATTGTAACAAGGACGACACGTGGTGAGGGTGTGGGAGAGCCCAGGGGCAGCATCCTCTAGAGTGGGTTGCCCCCATGCCCCACCCTTTAGGCGGAAGAGGTTCTGCCACTGTCTTGGTAGCCTGGGGCTACCCAGGAGTTTGCCCCTTAGTGTGCGGGCCATGGCCAGGACCAGCACAAGGGGCTCAGGCACTGACTGTCTCCCCGGTTCAAACATCAGTGAGAATGCACATTCCTGGCCCTTGCTCTGCTGTGTTCGCACCCAGCCCCATGCCAAGGCTCCTGAGAAACGCTTGGCATGTTTATTTAGGGAGGCAGCTCTGGGCACTTGGAAGGAGAAAGCGAGAGCCCAGCAGGCTGACTGGGACTGGTGTCCTGTCCTCAAAGCACCTGTGAGAGCAGTTCTGCGATGGGGAAGCCTTGACATTTCAGAGCATTGTTCATAGATTCATAGACTCTAGGACTGGAAGGGACCTCGAGAGGTCATTGAGTCCAGTCTTCTGCCCTCCTGGCAGGACCAAATACTGTCTAGACCATCCCTGATAGACATTTATCTAACCTACTCTTAAATATCTCCAGAGATGGAGATTCCACAACCTCCCTAGGCAATTTATTCCAGT
>NC_133782.1:1651703-1698756 GCF_003597395.2 Chelonoidis abingdonii
TGACCCTGTCCTCCAAAGCAGTTGTAATCCCTCCCAGTTTGGTATCGTCCGCAAACTTAACAAGCGTACTTTCTATGCCAACATCTAAGTTGTTGATGAAGATATTGAACAGAGCCGGTCCCAAAACAGACCCCTGCGGAACCCCACTTGTTACACCTTTCCAGCAGGATTGGGAGCCATTAAAAACTACTCTCTGAGTACGGTTATCCAGCCACTTATGCACCCACCTTATAGTAGCCCCATCTAAATTGTATTTGCCTAGTTTATCGATACCTGACCAGGGGCGGCTCTAGGCATTTTGCCGCCCCAAGCACGGCAGGCAGGCAGGCTGCCTTCTGCAGTTTGCCTGTCGGAGGTCCTCGGTCCCGCGAATTTGGTGGCAGCCTGCGGGAGGTCCACAGAAGCCGCGGGACCAGCGGACCCTCTGCAGGCAAGCCACCGAGGGCAGCCTGCCTGCCACTGTCACGGTGACTGGCAGAGCGCCCCCCGCGGCTTGACGCCCCAAGCACATGCTTGGTGTGCTGGTGCCTGGAGCCCCCCCTGTATCTGACAGCCTGGGGCTTGTACAAAGGGAGAGAAGCGGGACAGGGAGTCTGGATGCTTTTCTCCGTTTGTGCGGATAAGCAGCTGGTGTGTGCAAAGTTCCAGGCTAAGCATGGAAAATGAATGAGCTAAGTCTCCCCCCCACCCCACCCCCGGCGTTGAGCAGACTGCTGGCGTGCAGCTGGGATGCCTCTTGGAAAGCCGGGCCATGGCCAGGCCCTGCGCATCCGTGGGAACCCAGCTGCTTAGCCCCATCATCCTCGCAGGAGTCACAAGACTTCCCTGAAGAGGCTCGGATCCCCCAGGGACCTGGGTGCCTCTTGCTGCTTTAGGAGCCTGAATCCACCATTTGGGTCCTACTGACATCCTAAGCAGCTGTCCAAATTCCCCCAGCGCTCAGTGCTCTCGCCACCTGACTGTACTGTTGGGTGTGCACACAGTGCCTCAATGCCAGGGGCGGCTCTAGCTTTTTTGCTGCCCCAAGGCCCTCGGTGGCTTGCCTGCGGGAGGTCCCAGATCCCGCGGCTTCAGCAGCATGCCTGCGGGAGGTCCCTAGTGCCGCAGATTCGATGACTTGCCTGCAGGAGGTCCTCCTGTCCCACGGATTCAGTGGCATGTCTGCAGGAGGTCCGCCGGTCCTGCGGCTTCGGTGTACCCACCGCTGAATTTCCGCTGAATCTGCGGGACCGGGGGACCTCCCGCAGGCAAGCCACCAAAGGCTGCCTGACTGCCGCCCTTGCAGGGACTGGCAGGGTGCCCCCGCAGCTTGCTGCCCCAGGCACGCGCTTGGAGAGCTGGTGGCTGGAGCCGCTGCTGCTTGGTGCCGCCCCACCCCATACTCAGAGCCCTAGCTGTGGAGGTCCCCGCCCATCTTGACAATGGGTCCCCGTCCTTAGGCATGCCCAGAGCACACCTGAGCTCTCCAGATGAGTGTGTCTCCTCCACCCCAGCGCAGCCAAGTGCGACAGCACATGTGCAAGTCCCTGGTCTGCAGGGGGAAGTTGAACATCAATGTCCTGCTTTCCAGGGGAACATCCTACCCACTAGAATATTGGATATGGGGACGGGGTCTCTCTTTCTGTCTGCAGATGGGCTTAGGATTCTTGGCTCAGGATCCCTGGTGGAGGGAGCTGTCTGTCTCTGGCCAGCCAGCTGCTTAGGTGCCTAATCCCACCACATTCCCTGCCTTTCACTCCTGGCTAGCTTAGGCAGCTCCCCACCCTGCTGAATGTCTGCCGCCCCCGCTTGCTGTGCACTAACGCACTATGTGGACAAACCCTTCAGCCAGCGTCTAACTCTCCCGCTGCATTGTGCAGGGAGCCTGGGGCTCAGGATTGCACTGGGCAGCCAGTGCTCAGAAGGGCCTTTGAGGAGCTGGGCTTGAGTGACAGCTGCTGTTCTGCACAGGAGCCAGGGACCTCTGGTGACCCAGGGTGATTTTTGTAATGGTGGAGGAGGAATTTGCTGCATTCAGGGGTCAGTGGTGGTGAATGCTAAGAGGCTGGAAAGCGCCTGATTCAGCTCTACCCCCGACAGGACCCCCTTTCGGGAGGCACTCAGAAGGAGGGATTGCTCAGTGGTTTGAGCACTGGCCTGCTACACCCAGGGTTGTGAGTTCAATCTTTGAGGGGGCCACTGAGGGATCTGGGGCAAAATCAGTACTTGGTCCTGCTAGTGAAGGACTCAATGACCTTTCAGGGTCTCTTCCAGTTCTAGGAGATAGGACAGGTCTATCTGCAGCTCTGTTGTCTGCCTTGGGAATTGCAGGTCACTCAGCCCCAAAGAGAGAGGTGCTCACGGGTGCGGGGACATGGCTGGAGCCAGTGGCTGCCCCAGCCCCAATATGGCCAAAGGCGTTTGAAATGCAGACATGACCTGCTTCTGACCAAAATATACCCAGGCAGGGCACTGGCAGTCCCCTTATCAGCACTGCAACTGGGGAAGGGGGAGCTGGTTATCTCACAAAGGCCCCTCCATATGTTTCCCAGACAGAGGGTGTTTTTGTCATTATTATGGAATGTTCTGTCCTGGCCTCTCTCCCAGGCCTCATTGGTTAAGGATTTATGGGCTGCTCCAGGGATCTGAACTCAGCATTTTCCCCTCTGGAAATGAGATTTTAATTTGCCTCTAGAGGCAGGAGGTGTGAGATTTCCACTGAGATGTTGTCAGAGGACACAGAATTGACCCCTGCTGCCCAGCACATGGGATGGGACGTGTTGAGTGAGCAGCGAACCCTGTTCTGTGTGTTGGGGCTGGTGCTCTGAACCGCCAGGTTCACCTACTGCTGCACACGTGAGATAAAGGGACTTTACACAGGCTGCAGCTTTGCACTGGAGTCCTCCCCCTGTGTGGGGGGACTCCCCACTGGCATAAAGCCGCTCCACCTCCACCACTCAGCTGCATCTCCTCCTGCTCTAGGACCCCTCTCCCGGTCCAGCGGAGACACCAGCAGAGGGCATGTGGTAGGGAGAGGCTCCGATGGGCCTGATTATCTCCTGGCAGAAGGGCCCAGTGGCGTAAGTTAAAGCTTTTGTTTATGCAGGAGCCAGTCAACTGTGATTAGCCCCCAGCGCTCTCCCCTCTCCACTGTGCCTGAGCAGAGCAGGGAAGCCAGTCTGGTGCAGTCATGGGCGTTCTATGTGTTTCCCCACTAGCGACTCTTCCCAGAATCTTCTCCTCCCATCCCTGCTGATCTCCCCCTCCTGCCCCTCCAGCATCTTGAATTGTCTCCTTTGGGGGAAGGAGGGGTGCTGGGCACCGCTCCCCTTGGACTCTCAGTGCCTCTCTGCTTGCAGGCCAGAAGGCTGGGGTGGAGGATGCTGCACAGCACAGCCTCCAGCAGCAAGGGACCAGGGCTGACGCTGGAAATGCAATGTCCCGCGTGGCCATGTGTTGCGGAACTGCCCAGTCACTGGGTCAGGATTGCTGTCTCCACACATCCAGGCTGTTAAGTGAGCCTGAAAGGGGCTGTGGGATTGGTGGTTTGGGGCAGGAGGAGGGATCATAGAATCTCAGGGTTGGAAGGGACCTCAGGAGGTATCTAGTCCCACCCTCTGCTCAAAGCAGGGCCAATCCCCAACTCCCCATGATCCCTAAATGTCCCCCTTAAGGACTGAACTCACAGCCCTGGGATTAGCAGGCCAATGCTCAAACCACTGAGCTATCCTTCCCCCTTGTATCATGCCATTCATGATGCTATCTGCCAGTAGTGGGTGGGTTCTGCTGTGTTTCCAGAGGGCTCCTGCAGGCCCCTTAGAGGCGATATCCTGTATAATAGACTCTGACTAGCTGCACTGGGAAGCTCCACCTGGAGGAACTCCATGCGCATGTTCCTGGGCAGAGATTACAGCCTGGTCCTTGACTACCTGTAACTGTGCTGCCAATACAGGGCAGGGGAGTCAGGGCTGGAGACTCACCTGTCCGAAATTCCAGGGGGTAGGGACGATGAACTTCAGAGATCCCTGGTAGATGAGGCCCTGCTGCGTCAACACGAACTCACACCGCTGGTCTTCATACTCGAGAAAGACAGAGTCGTCTGTGGGGAGAAGGGAGGGAGAGAACAGTGTGAGATGCTCTCCCCCGTCGATCCTCTCATTCCAGCACCCACGAACTAGCAGAGACTGGGCAGCTCCCCATTGCTTCTGGGAAAAGTACTGCAGTGATGGGTGCCCCCCCCCCCCACTAGGAATACCTCTACTTCACGCTGCAGAGTTTGGACCATTGCTGGAGCAGCACAGAGCCTAGGACTCATGACCCAAGGATGCAGGAGAAAATCCTTCTCTGGGCTTGTGTGGTGATGCTTTGTCCCACGGCTCTGACCCCACTGGGCCAGAGCGTCAGCTGGCATCAACTGGCATTGCCCCACAGCTGCCCATCAAGCTACAGTTCTATGCTGCTGAGTATCTGGGCCCCTGTGAAAAGTGGCCGCGATTTCCCATGAGCAATGCTGAAGGAAATGAAACTGTGTGTCACAGATAACATTTTTCATGAAATTTGCTGAAAATTTTCAATGCGATTAGATTTGAATTAAAATGTAACATGGGGGGGTTGGCTTTGCTTGTGTGCCCATCTCCTCCATACTCCCATCTTTTCTCCCACTGAAAAGGGGAGAGGAAGAAAAAAGAAGAAAGAAAGGGAGGGAAATGAAAGAAAATGAAAACGGAAAAATATTCCTGTCAATGAGATTTTTGGTTTTTCTTGTTTCAGTGAAAAACACCGAACAATGTGGCCAAATGTTTTGTGTTGTTTGTTCATTGCAAAAACTTCCTGCCAGCCCTGGTCTTCTGTGCAGCGGTGGCCAAGTGAAATTTTCTAAACTCCTTATCTCTGAAGAGTCAGCACAATACGCTTTGGAATTCAGGAGGAAGTTTGTCATTTTAGGTCTTGTATTTCACTTGGGTGACATGAGGCTGCACTTGGATGGGGGAGTTGATGGGGGAACATTCCTCGTACGGATGGGGAGAGCAGTGGGAGATAAGAACAAGATGTGGGCAACCTGGCTGGTCACTTGCCCAACCATGGCCGACATTGGTCCCTCCCTCCACATGCTGCTGTCTGATCTCAGCAGGGACAGTGGTGGCATTTTTTGTGCCCTGGCTGGCTCGCTAACATAGTGGCATTCAGAGCTGCGTGTTCTGCCCCATAACCCGATGGCCATGGCAGCGAGGGAGCAGGGCAGCAAGTGGGCGAGGGGTGGGAATTGAGATGTCCCCTTGCATCTGGCAGAGTTCTGGATTCAGCAGCAAGGCTGGCTCCTACCCCCAGTCCATGCTCTTCCCCATGCACCAGATGCACCCACTGTCAGCGATTTTCCAGGGAGGGAGCAGGTCTTTGGAGATGGACGCAGGCGTCTGACAATATGTGCATTCCTGTGGTGTGGGAAGGGGAACCAGCACTCTCTAGGGTGGAGCTAGAGGGATCCTGGCTGAAGCACAGCTGGGCCTGCTGCTGAAGCTCAGGGCCAAACCTCCCCAAAGTTGTGGGCATTTGGAGCTGGTGTTGGTTCGGCCCATCCAAGAGAGGCCAGCGTGGGGCGTTTAGCTCCAGGCTTGTGTAGTCCCAGCCAGAGGCTGCTGTTCCGTCTCTGGCCCATCTCCATTTGGAGAGACCCCTGCACCTTAAATGGATGAATGAACATCTCACCTGGACACCAAGGGTTAAAGAGCAGGATGAACTCTCCGAGCCTGAAGCTGGTGCCTTGGTACCCCATAGAGGCCTCCAGGGTCAGGGCATAGCGGCCGATCCGGGCATCGGGAGGGGAGTAAATCAACAAGGAGAGAGCGGTTCCATCCCGATGGTCCACGACTGCGCTCCACGCTGACTCCTGGAGGGCATCGGAGACGGGGAAATGGGACTTGGTTCCCGACGACTCGATGGGGCACGGCCCTGCCGGAGCAAACGGCCTCGTTAGCACACCCTACCTCTGGCCTCTGCTCTGATAGTCCTGGGGGCAATGCCTCTGTGGCCAGGGAAAGGAGGATTCACCCTGTGTGAGCCCTGCCCGAGAGACACTGGCTCTTGGATGCACCAGAAGCTATTCCAGCCTCCCGAGGCCCAGCACCCCTCATCCTTTACAGACGTGTCCCACTGGCGCCCGTTCTCCCTGTACTGGCTGTAGGTAGCTCCCCTTACTGAACCAGCTCAGGCCCAGGGTTGGTTCCACATCTGCCTTCACTGGCCCCCCAGCAGGGCAGAGGCTGGGGGCTGTGGTGTCCTGAGCAGACCAGCATGCAGAGGGCAGGGGAGTCTAAGTGGCTGGCGTGTACGGGGGACTGCACCTCCTGCAGATGATTCCCTGCTCCCGGTATGGAGGAGCCTCTCGATGGGTGATTCACTGGAGGACAGAATTCTCCTCATTCTTTCATATGCGGCTGGTGCACGTCAGTGTAGCAAGCAGACAAGGGGGATCCCATTGCTTTGCTGGCTGGATTGGTATGTGATGTCCTGATCCCCTGCCTGCTATAACCGGATTTTGTTTCATGATACCCTGGCGGACAGGGGCCCGTAGCCATGGGTAACATTCAGGTCCAAGTTGATGTATGGGACTGGAATTTCAAAGCTATTTGGTGCACTGTGTGCTTTGCATTGGCTGCATGTGCAGTAGTAACTGCATACACATGGTGCCTGCAGCTGGGGACCTGGGGTCCTTTCCAATCGCTCCCCGTCAGCCTTTCCCTGGTCTGTACACTCCCTTTGCGGTGATTCTGTCTGAGAGTCATTCTGCTTCTGCCGCTGAGTGATGTCTGAGGGAAAGGTTGGTTCGTGCCCTCCCCCCGCCCTTCTGTGGACACACCAATGGAGACTCTAAAGGATGCGCCCTGGGGAGCCCAGCGTTCAGACTGGGGCACCCCAGTCTGTCTGTGTAGTTGGGGGCCCAAGTCTTGCACTTGGAAGCTCAAGCTAACAGCTCCCCAAATAACCATTTCTGGGTCTGCAGTAAGTGCCAGGTAGCGCACCCAGATACAGGACTGTGTGAAAGCATCTCTGCCGGCTACATCCAAACATCCCATAACAACATACCACAGCCGAGCATCGCTAAGCCTCTTTTACGCTGCGTTTCCACTTGCAACCTAGACCATCCAAGTTCTCATTCCAAAGCCAGCTGCTCTGGAACCACAGATGGGTCCCTTGGCAGGACAATACACCCCTGCGACATGAGAGCCCGTGTCCCTTTCACAGATCCTGGGTCCCATCTAGCATTCTGCACTTCCAGCGTCTAGCAGTGACATCAGTGCTCCCTTGCACACAGAGCTCTCCTTTCACTGTGCTCGGGGTGTTACTTCAAGTACAAGGAGCAGTCCTGGATCCAAACACTGCTCCTCCCAGAAACGGAGAAGAACACACAGAACAGCTCAGACCTGGCCCTCCCCTGTGACTGTGCCCGGTGTCCAGGCAGCCGCAGTGACCGGCAGATTTCATTTCAAGTGATGGTGTATGTGCAGGCTTCCCTCCCACACTGGGAACTCTGTGTTATGCTGGTCCTGGGCCCACACTCCACCGCTCCAGTGCCCTGCCTTTGTTGGGGAGCAGAACTTCATGACCAGAAATACACATGATCTAATGAGAGTGACACACTTTCTCCTCCTCGCTCCATCTGCGAGGCCAGGGAGAGCTGACCTGGCTAGTTCACACGCAGCTGGCTGAGCTCTGAGAAAGGCGAGAGTGCACAGGCAGAGCGTTTCCCTTTGCAGCCCTGCTCCTTACTCATGTCTCCAAGGAATCCCCCTCCCCAGACAGGCAGCGGGGAAACTGCCTCCTTCCCTTGCTCCTCCCCCCGCCCCCACCCATTCCCAAAAAGAGCCAGGGGAAGCTCTGCCTCCTCTGCACAGAGATGCTAATTCAGTGTTGCGAAGAGCAGTGGGGTGGGGCTGTAGGGTTGTTATTGGATCTGTCCACACAAGGTACCCGACTGGAACTGTGCAAACATCTCTGCCTTAAAAATAGACTGTCTGTCTGCACTGAAATAACTCCCCTTCTTTGCAGGCCAGGGGCTATTTCAGGCTATTAGCAATCACTCGGGGTGGGGATGACTTGGTAGCAAAGGCTCAGGTTTAGACTACATGGACTCCCTGGGTTTGAAGCTGGCAAGGTAGACAGCCCTGCCCTGCTAGCCAGGCAGGTCAGTTGAGGCCCCCAAACTCTGAGCTCTTACCTGCTCTGTGCAGATGTTAAAGAACCCCTAGCACTTTTCTGCAAGAGTAGACATGTTCCTCCCTGTGCCCTTGGCCAAAATGTCAGCTGCCTGCCACCCTCCACCCCTGCATTCAGTTGTGCTGTATGGACACTCTGTTGTTTGGAACACTCTTTGGGATCACCTGGGATGAAAGACACTAGGTAAAAATCATACTGATGGCCAAAGGAAATGGAGGCAGCGAGCAGCAGGTCAGTGGCTGCTGCGTCTGTGTCCAGAATGGCCTGGGTCACTCTGATAGGGAACGTGTCTTTCCCCATACAGTTACTGACGGCACTTGGCAGGTGCGTATCACCCGTGTGGCTGCAGGGAGTGAGGCGGAGACCTGAGGGCCCCAGGAGGTGTAAGTGCTGGTCTTGGGGATGAGTGTGCCTAGCGTGAAGCTAGGGTCGCTGAGTCTGGGCTTTCAGCCTCTTATGTCAGTTTGTACAATTTGAAGCTTATACAAAACAGAAATGTTGTAAACAAGCAAGAAACACCAGGGCAAAAAACTGTTTCTAGGGAAGGGCACCTTTCCAAGGGCAGGCTTCAGTAAATCCCTGGAGCTTCAGAGAAAGGCGAGAACTGCTAAAAGGCATCGACCCAGATGGGCAATTCAGGGGGAGGGGGGAATTCCCTCCTGGCCCCTGCAAGATGTCAGTTTATGCCCTGAAGCCTGATGGTTGATTAACTGGATCTTTGAGACAGGCCAATGGGGGTGGCGGGAAGCGGCAGCCAGCACATCCCTCATCCCATGCTGCTTCTCGCCAACCCCATTGGCCTGGAACAGCAAATCCTGGCCAGTGGAAGCCACGATCGGCTGAACCTGCAGACGCGGCAGGTAAACAAACTGGCCCACTCCGCCAGGGGCGTACCCTGATGGGCCGCATGCCAAAGGTTGCTGATCCCTGATCTAGCCCCTGTATGTGACTCAGTGGCCTCCTGCATCCTTGGACTGCACAAGCGTACTTGGGTAGGGTTTCTTATTTGTTCTACATTGATCAGCTGTTTGATTTTGATGAGGCACAGTGGGTATAGCTAGGGCACTGCTCTGAAAGTCACAGACCACAAACTCCCCTCCTCCAGTGCTGCTCAGAAACGTTCTGTCCAGTCCGTTCTCCCCTAAACAAAACCCAGCAAACACAGGGACGCTAACCTTCCTCACCCGGAGTTACAGGATGTATCTCACAAAACAAAACTCCTCCCACAAGGATCTGTTCCCAAACGCTGCAGGAAGACAGACTCTCTGGGGAGTTCTTCATCCTACCAAAGCAAAGGGCAAAACTCCCAATGACCTCAGTGGAGCCAAGATTCCACCATCTGTGCCTAACTCCAGGGCTAATACTGGTTTTCTAGTGAGCCTTCTTGTGGAGGCTCCAGATTCAATGACTTCCCTGGAGAATTTAGGGTCCACCCCCCAAGGAGATGCCATTATTTACAGGCCTGGATCTCACCCTTGTTTGCTTCTCAGCTCTGGGATCTAACTCCTCAGCCACCTAAAATGAGTCGTGTCCTGTAGGCAGCCGCCCATGGGGATGCCTTGTTCTTGTATTCCAAGATGGGGTAACAAAAAAATGTCTGGTCAGTTTTATACATTACATTTTTTGTCGAATTTTTTTTTCTGACCAAAAGGTTTTTTCCTTTTTTGACAGAATGGAAATGTTCATTTTCCATTTTCACTGAAACCATTCTGACTGCTCCCCTCCCTTCCCCCTTTCCCCATCTCTAGTTTTAAGTTTTTTGATGAAATTTTGAAAAATTTCTATGAGAATTTTTAACAAAACCAAGTTTTAATGTTTTTATTGCAACTTCTCATTGGGAAAAATAAATTCTCGGCCAACTCTGTGGTTCATGATTTTGAATGTCAGTCATGAGCCCTCCTGTCCTAGGCCCTGGCACGGGACATCCTGTTTAGGGCCCTCCACCATGGAAGAGGACCTGAAGGGGCCTGGTAAATAGGGTGACCAGACAGCAAATGTGAAAAATCGGGAGAGGGGGTGGGGGGTAATAGGAGCCTATATAAGAAAAAGAACCAAAAATCAGGACTGTCCCTATAAAATCGGGACATCTGGTCACCCTACTGGTAAAACTGCTTGAGACAAGACCAGGCTGGAACAAAGTCAATGTTTATCCCCAGAAGTGTCACACTTTAGCCAGCTGCAGGGCAGATTTTCCCCATTCCTCCAACCAAAGTCCCTCTGCTGGGACCCACAGTGCGGGAGAGGGTAGCTAATGCTGCCTGGAGAGCTCAGTCTCTCTTCGGAAGCTGCCGACAAGTCAAATCTTGTATGCTAGACAGCGCAATGGCTTTGTGATGTGGACACAAGTGACTGGATGAAGTCTCACTGAGCCAGCCAGGCCCGCACGTGGTAATGCCTCCTCCTCTGGGGCAGGTCTAAAGCTGGAGCAGGAAGTGGCAGGTCTCTCATTCCCAATCCCCTGGGCCAACTGGTGTCCTTCCAGGTAAAAGTTTGTCAGTACAAAGGACTGGAAAGACAAAAAGTGGCTGACACTGTTAATAGAATCTGTGCTGCATTGCAGGGAGCTGTCTCATCCCCCCGTGCGCCTGGCTGCAGGACGATGTCTCTCTGCTTGGAGGAGGGAGGGACTGCAAGTCAGGGAAGGCACACAGGTTGCATCGCACGTCAGAAATACCCTGTGGCAGTGAGTCTAGGGCCCAGGTCACCTGACTTGGGCTCGTGCTGCCAGGCTAAAAATGGCAGCGCCGCTCTTCGGGCACAGGCTGCAGCCTGAGCTCTGAAACTCGGCGAGGGGGGTGAGTCTCAGAGCCTGGGATCCAGCCCGAGTCTGAACTTCTACACGGCTATGTGTGGCCCTGCAGCGCGAGCCTTGTGAGTCCAAGTCATTTGAGTCAGGCTCCGAGGTGTTTTGTGCTGTGTAGGCGTGCTCATTGTGACTAACTCCCTGAGAAATTCCATGCAGATACTTGAGGAGGCTGGGACCTTTTCTGCCTTGATACGGTATTGCTGAGGAAGATGGGTGTTGGCCAGCCTGCAAGCTTCCTTGTTTTGTTTCCCTCCCCAGCCTCTTTCGTTGTCCTTGGCGGAAAACAGCTGCCTGATGTTCAGAGATAACACATGAGCCAAGATCTAAGTATCCTTCTCCACCTCACCCACCCAGGCCTGGGACAGCCCAGTTCTTGGATAAATAACCCTACCCCAGGGGTTCTCAAACTGGGGGTCGTGACCCCTCAGGGGGTTGCGAGGTTATTAAGTGGGGGGTCGCGAGCTGCCAGCCTCCTCCCCAAACCCTGCTTTGCCTCCAGGATTTATAATAGTGTTAAATATAAAAAAATGTTTTTACTTTATAAGGAGGGTCACACTCATAGGCTTGCTGTGTGAAAGGGGTCACCAGTACAGAAGTTTGAGAACCACTGATCTAGTGTGACACTGAAAGTGGGCAGTGTTTGAGATAAGCCTAGGAACAGGGCTGGCTCCAGGCACCACAGAAGGAAGCAGGTGCTTGGAGCAGCTAATACAAAGGGGCAGCACTCCGTCCGGTATTGGGGTGGAACCTCTGGGTCTTCGGTGGGAATTCGGTGGCAGGTCTCAGTCCCTGTCGTCCTCTTTGAGTTGCCACCAAAGAGCCACCGAAGAGGAAGAGAGGGAGTGAAGGACCCGCTGCCAAAGTGCTGCCGAAGAATGAAGCGGCGCGATAGAGCTGCCTCCGATTGCTTTCCGCCCCCCCTGCTTGGGGTGGCAGAAAAGCAGGAGCCGGCCCTGGGAGGGAATATTCAGGCAGGAATTAAAGCCCCCAAATCCATGCAGGCTGCCATAACCATGGACAGCTAAAGGAGTCCTCCAGCCTCTGAAATGCTGTGGGATGGTGGGAAGTTCCAATCTTGTGTGTGGTCTGCTCCCTCCATCCTAGCTTTGCTCTGCATGCGCACAACTATATCCGGGATGGGGAGAGGGAAGGAAATGCAGCATCCTAGCTGCGTTCTCCCCAATAGCCCCTGTAGGACTGGATTAGTGGCGCACACAGCTGGTGGAAGCATGATCCAATGTGGGTAGTGGGTTGAGTAATGGAGCTGGTCCAACTGAGCACTGACAGTGGGGCTGGGTCTTTCTTACTGTGTTACACAGTCACCTGGACAGGACCGAGATAAATAAACCTTCTGTCCTTCTGCTGGGCTTCCATGCGGTGTTCTGTCCATGGACAGATCTGGGGCTCATGCTGGGAAAGGAGTTTGGTTTGGCTAACCTTGACCCATCCAACACTACTGCACCAGCACACCTGGCCTTTCTTGGTAAAGTCTCTCTCTTTGGAGGTCTAATTTTACTCAGCAATTGAAAGATGGAAATTCCCCAGACACTGGCCCAACCACAAGAGAAAAAACATGCCCAGACTTTGAGACGGTTCATAGCCAAAGCCTCACAACCAAACCCACATCTTTCTGGGCTGGGTCCACCACTATTGTTCTTTCATGTCTGATTTCTCCCAAGATGGAGGATAGATGTACCTAGACCGTGAGCAGAGGGCATCTCCTTACCCAGTCACTAGAAGGGAATTGGGATCCTTACACAGAATCAGCCCTGGCCCACACGCAAAGTTAGACTAGTTTAATTACAGGTGTGATTTTTATACCGATTTGATTAAAACAGTATAACTTTGTGTGCAGACAGACTTATATCAATTTGAACCTGGCCTATATCAGTTTAGTTTGCACTGGTAAATGTACAGGTGCAAGCTAAAGGCATAGAACCAGTTTTAAATCATTTTATGAGAGTCCACACGTACAAATTGTACGATTTAACTAAACTGATTTACATTAAACAGTTACAGCTTCCATGTGCAAAGAAGCCCTTAGCCTACAGAGGGCGGAAGCACAGTGGGACCAGGAATTGGGAGTTTTGGGCTACATTCCTGACTCTACCACAGACTCTATGTGTAACTTTGGACTGTCACTTAAGCCCCCTTCTGTGCCTCAGTTTCCTATATGTAAAATGGGGATAATATTACTGCCTTTTGTCATGGTGGTGACATAAGGCTCAGTTAATTAATATTTATTAGGTCCTTAAGATTCTCAAGGGGAAGGTACTATGTGCATATACAGAGGGTCCATGCCACTAAGGGATATGACTTTATTTTATACTTGCTATCCTTATTATTTTATGCTGAATTCCTTGAGCTGGAACCTTAGAGTTCCATAAAAATAGCTTGTGGATGAAGCTCTTATTTGGCTTCTGAAACCTTCTGGCCAAAGTACCTCTTATTATTCGTAGTAGTAGTTTGTTTTTCCAGTTATGGTAATGCAAATCCCAGGTGTGAAAGTGACTGCTTGGAATTTTGGAACGTCACATTAGGAGTCTACAGATGTTATGGATTCCAACTCAGACATTCCAAGGTAATAGCTGGGCAAAGCCCAACTCTGTCAACTCGTCTGAAAGAATCCTTAGCACAGACTGATTGACTTGTCTTCATGCCCAAACACTTAAGAAGTGTGGAACGTGGCAACAATGAATGTTGTTGGCTACGAGGAATTAGTGTTATACCGTAGGAGAACACTTCAATCTCCCTGGACACACAATAGCAGATGTAAAGGTAGCCATCCTACAGCAAAAATACTTCAGGACCTGATTCCAAAGAGAAACTGCTAAGCTTCAGTTCATTTGCAAATTTGACACCATCAGTTCAGGATTAAACAAAGACTGTGAATGGCTTGCCAACTACAAAAGCAGTTTCTTCTCCCTTGGTGTTCACACCTCAGCTGCTAGAAGAGGGCCTCACCCTCCCTGATTGAACTAACCTCGTTATCTCTAGACTGATTCTGGCCTGCATAGCAAATAACATTCATTAGTGCTGGGGCTCTTGCTTTCTTTCATAAAATCATAGAATCTCAGGGTTGGAAGGGACCTCAGGAGTCATCTAGTCCAACCCCCTCCTCAAAGCAGGACCAATCCCCAACTAAATCATCCCAGCCAGGACTTTGTCAAGCCAGGCCTTAAAAACCTCTAAGGAAGGAGATTCCACCACCTCCCTAGGGAACCCATGCCAGTGCTTCACCACCCTCCTAGTGAAAATTTTTTTCCCACTATCCAGCCTAAATCTCCCCCACTGCAACGTGAGACCATTCAACTATTGTTATATTGTGGAGTCTCTATTTTATATCTTTGTCCCGGATCATGAGGAAAAACCACCTATGACATCAGGATCAGTGCCAGGGAAATTTTACTTTAATGTTGGAAATAACGTGACTGAGATAACAGTCTTCTGACAGGAAGAGGAAGCCGTCCTCTCAGATCCCACAATGTAAAACAAATAAATAAAAAGTTTGGACCAAGGGCTTTTAGATTCACTTTGTGAGTTGAAAAAACAAGCAAATATAAGCCATAGAGGAAGCAATTAGTTTTCTTGAACAAAAATGTGAGGGCCATTCATGTGGTAGTGCTTGCTTATCTGGATGGTGACAGACCCTGGGATGGACTGTCTGAGGTGAATGGGGTGGGGTCGGCCTCTTACTGAGGTGAGGGGTGGGGGTGATGGGAGTGGAAACTGAGGACAGCTTGCCTATAAAATGATTGAGGAAGAGGGGGAATTTGTACACAAGTGACAAGTGTGGAAAGTGCTTTTTTGAATGGGCTAAGGCAGGGATGGCTCTCTTCGTGATGACTGGGGTAGAAATTGCCCCTCCTGGATGTGACAGTGCTGAGGTGGCTTAGTTGGGCATGGCCTCTCCCTGAGGGGAGGGTGGATGGTGTCTCTCTCTGAGGGGAGGGTGGGTGACTATGTCTGTCTCTGAGATGAGGGGGTTGGACGGCTCATCTCTGAGATGATGTGACGGGGTGGATATTGCGTGTGTCTCTGAAGGAGGGGATGGAGGTGGCTCCTCTCCAAGCTGACCGCAGTTGAGTTTAGTGAATAGCTCTGGACTTACCTGTCTCTACGTTGAGAGTAAGTTTATCCACTCCTTCCTCATAACCCCTTCCAGCAAAGAGCAGCGTGATGGTGAAAGACTGTCCCCTCCTCACAACGAGTGTCTGGCTGCCCATGTCAGCCATCATGTGGTTCCGATTGTTGCTTTCACACTCCAGGTTGCATGATTCCAGCACCAGATCTGCAAAACCAACAGCATCTAAAGCTCTCTTTCAGGAAGGCAGCAAAGACACAGCACAAACTGACCCAGACTCCACTCTCTCTTCCTTTGAATCCATTTAGTGGTTCAGAGGCTGGGCATCAAAATCTGATGCTCCAACTGA
Source organism: Chelonoidis abingdonii (assembly GCF_003597395.2). Taxonomy (NCBI): domain Eukaryota; kingdom Metazoa; phylum Chordata; order Testudines; family Testudinidae; genus Chelonoidis; species Chelonoidis abingdonii. The sequence continues at coordinate 1,667,136 of NC_133782.1, forward strand.
GAAGAGATCAGTTTTACTCCTATAGAGCTCATGCATTTGGCTTCACTACCATGTGTTTCTCATGTGCACACACACATGGCCAGGTTGTTGTTCTGCTGCATTTAGGGAGTACAGGGTGCATCTCTATGCATGAGCGGGGAGCTCTGAGTTCCACGAGATTCACTAGTTGGGAATCTTTACCTTGGTGTATGTCGGTATAACTCAGGGCTGGATCTAGCCCCCTTCTCCCCCAGCCACCTTCCCACCCCTACACTCATGAATAGTCATCTACTATAGTCAGTACAAGTTTGGTTGATAAAGGTAACACTGTCGATGTAATATACGTAGATTTCTGTAAGATATTTTACTTTGCATCACATGATATTTTGATTAAAAAAACTAGAATGATATAAAATTAACATGGCACACATGAAATGGATTGAAAACTGGCTAACTGATAGGTCTCAAAAAGTAGCTTGTAAATGGAGAAACTTCATCCAGGACTGTTTCCAGTAGGGTCCCCCAGGGATAAGTTCTTGGCCATACACTATTTAATCTTTTTATCAATGACTTGGAAAAAAACATAAAATCATCCTTGGTAAAGTTTGCAAACGACACAAAAATAATGGAGTGGTAAATAATGAAGAGGATAGATCACTGATTCAGAGTGATCTAAATTGCTCGGTAAACTGGGTGAAAGCAAACTATATACATTTTAATATGGCTAAAGGTAAATATACACATCTGGGAACAAAGAATGCAGGCCATACTTACAGGATGGGAGGACCCTATCCTGGGAAGCAGTTACTTTGAGGAAGATTTGGGGATCGTGGTAGATAATCAGCTGATTATGTGCTCCCAGTGGGAGGCTGTGGCCAAAAGAGTCAGTGCAATCCTGGAATGCATGAACAGGGGAATCTCGAGTAGGAGCAGAGAGGTTATTTTCCCTCTGTATTTGGCACTTGTGTGACCATTGCTGGAATCCTGTGTCCAATTCTGGTGCCCACAATTCAAGAAGGAGACTGATAAATTGGAGAGGATTCAGACAAGAGCCACGAGAATGAATAGAAAACAAGCCGTATAGTGATAGACTCAAGGAGCTCAACCTATTTAACCTAAGATAGAGAAAGTTCAGGGGTGGCTTGATTACTGTCTGTAAGTACCTACATGGGGAACAAATATTTAATAATGGGCTTTTTAATCTAGCAGATAAGGGTATAACATGATCCAATGGCTGAAAGTTGAAGCTAGACCCATTCAGACTGGAAATAAGGTGTAAGTGTTTGACAATCAGGGTAATTTACCATTGGAGCAACTTACCAAGTCACGGTGGATTCTCCATCACTGACCATTTTGGAAGTTTTTCTAAAAGACCTGCGCTAGGAAATACTTTGGGGAAGTTCTATGGCCTGTGTTGTGCAGGAAGTGAGACTAGGTGATCACAATGACCTGTTCTGGCCTTGGAATCTGTGAAGCTGTGCACACACACAGCGTACATACATGCACACACAGCATACATACATGTACTTACACAACATACATACACACACATACAGCATGCACACATCTCCTCTGCATTCTAGCATGGAAATGGCTTCAGTGGAACCTGTCTGAACTCCCAGGTTATCTGTCCTTTTAGTGTGCCTGCCTCACAGGGGTTGATTGCCTCAGCAGTTAGAAAATAGCTTCCCACCACAAATCATAGAATCACAGCATATTAGGGTTGGAAGAGACCTCAGGAGTCATCTAGTCCAGCCCCCTGGTCAAAGCAGGACCAACACCAACTAAATCATCCCAGCCAGGGTGTTGTCAAGCCTGACCTTAAATACTTCTAAGGAAGGAGATTCCACCACCTCCCTAGGTAACCCATTTCAGTGCTTCACCACCCTCGTAGGGAAATAAACCTCCCCCACTGCAACGTGAGACCACTGCTCTGTGTTCTTTCATCTGCCACCACTGAGAACCCCCTTCAGGTAGTTGAAGGCTGCTATCAAATCCCCCCTCACTCTTCTCTTCTCCAGACTAAATAACCCCAGTTCCCTCAGCCTCTCCTCATAAGTCATGTGCTCCAGCCCCCTAATCATTTTTGTTGCCCTCCGCTGGACTCTCTCCAATTTGTCCACATCCCTTCTGTAGTGGGGGGACCAAAACTGGACGCAGTACTCCAGGTGTGGCCTCACTAGTGCCGAACAAAGAGGAATAATCACGTCCCTCAATCTGCTGGCAATGCTCTTACTAATGCAGCCCAATATGCCGTTGGTCTTCTTGGCAACAAGGGCATACTGCTGACTCATATCCAGCTTCTCATCCACTGTAATCCCCAGGTCCTTTTCTGCTACTTAGCCAGTTGGTCCCCAGCCGGTAGCAGTGCATGGGATTCTTCCTTCCTAAGTGCAGGATTGTGCACTTGTCCTTGTTGAACCTTATCAGATTTCTTTTGGCCCAATCCTCCAATTTGTCTTGGTCACTCTGGACCCTATCCCTACCCTCCAGTGTATCTACCTCTGCCCCCCAGTTTAGTGTCATCCACGAACTTGCTGAGGGTGCAATCCATCCCATCATCCAGATCATTAACAAAGTTGTTGAACAAAACCGGCCCCAGGACCAACCCTTGGGGGACTCTGCTTAATACCTGCTGTCAGCTAGACATTGAGCCATTGATCACTACCCGTTGAGATGACAATCTAGCCAGCTTTCCATCCACCTTATAGTCCATTCGTCCAATCCATACTTCTTTAACTTGCTGTCAAGAATACTGTGGGAGACTGTATCAATAGCTTTGCTGAAGTCAAGCTATATCACATCCACCACTTTCCCCATATCCATGGAGCCAGTGATCTCATCATAGTAGGCAATCAGGTTGGTTAGGCATGACTTGCCCCTGGTGAATCTATGTTGACTGTTCCTGATCACCTTCCTCTCCTCCAAGTGCTTCAAAATGGATTCCTTGAGTACCTGCTCCATGGTTTTGCCATTCCCTGGATTCTCTTTTTTCCCTTTTTAAAATATTGGCACTATATTTGTCTTTTTCCAATCGTCCGGGACCTCCCCCGACTGCCACGAATTTTCAAAGATAATGGCCAATGGCTCTGCAATCACATCAGCCAACTCCCTCAGCATCCTTGGATGCATAAGATTTGGCCTCATGAACTTGTGCATATCCAACTTTTCTAAATTGTCCTTAACCTGTTCTTTCACCACTGTTTTTTCACCATGGCCAAAGCTCCCAGGAGCAAACTGAAACTAATTAATAATTTAAGCAAGCTGCTTGTGGAGAACAGAGAAGCAGAATCCTGGGTGTCTCTAGGCTAAAAGCTCCTTTGGATCATCACTAGGGCCGGGGGAGGAGTTTGCTAATCTCCTCCCCACTCTCCCTTCTCCCAAGACACAGAGACGTGTGACACAGTTACAATCGTTGTGGCTGCCCCGGTTTGGTACCACCCATAGAACTTACACAGCACTCTTCCTGCGTCGATCTCAAAGAGCCTTACAGAGCTGATGCACGTTACGTTCCTCGTTCCACCAGGGAGTAAACTGAGGCGTACAGAGAAAAAACACTGTGCCTAATGTCACGCAGCCAGTCAGCGGTAGAGCTGGGAGTGGAATGCCAAGTTTCCCCTCAGTTCTGTGCCAGAGCCCTTGCACTAGGCTTCTGCTCAGCGGGGAGGCCTGAGGGCAGGCCAAAGGTGTGTTGCAGAGCTGCACTGGGTCCATCAGGATTCAAGGGCAGGAGAGACTTGCAGAGGGCCAGCAGCAGAAAGGGTCAACGCTTATCCTTCCTGCCTCTGGAGGAGTTTGGCTTCAGGCTTCCGCTGCCAAGTTGTCTTGGTTGTTTTCCCCCCAAGAGAGAGAGAAGCATTTCTGAGCTTGGGGAATGCTTGGCTTTGGATGTTCCCTGTGCCCTCAGTCAGGCTAACAGGAAGTTTCCTATTTTTTATGCCCTGACAAATTGGAGAGCCTGCCCATAAACGTACTGCGAAAAGGGATGTCTGACTGAGTGGCCTGCGGCATTCTGCAGGGCGTGCTCTTGTGGTGGTAGGGCAGAGAGGCACTAGTGTAAGCAGAGCAGCCGGTGATAATCAGACAGCACCATTACCCGTTATTTCAGCGTGGTTTCCTGGGGCAATGCGATATCATTCATCATTGTTCCTGGCTAGCGAGCCGTGAATGCATTGCAGTCAGGCAGATTAGTTGCCAGAATAAGTGAAAGTATTTAATGTAGGAGAACACATAGCGAGTTCAGTGCCAGAGTACCTGAGCTGGAAAACCAGGGCCTGATTTACGGAGCAAGTGCTGACAGGGCTGGGGCTGCTCAGCTCACTGCTGCTTCACTCCCATCCTCTCTCAGCAATCGGTCACCTAGAGCAGTGGTTCTCAGCCAGGGGCATGCCTACCTCAGGGGGAAGCAGGAGTCTTCCAGGGGGGACAGCACTGCATCTAGAGATTTGCCTAGTTTTACAACAGGCTACAGGAAAAGCAATAGCGAAGTCAGAACAAACTAAAATTTCATACAGACAATGACTTGTTTATACAGCTCTGTCTACTATACCCTGAAATGTAAGTACAGTATTTATATTCCAATTGATTTATTTTATAATTCTATGGTAACAATGAGAAACTCTGCCATTGTTTAGTGCTAGTGGCTGTGACCCTTTTGTATTCTCATGTCTGATTTTCTAAGCAAGTCGTTTTTAAGTGAGGTGAAACCAGGAGTACACGAGACAAATCAGCCTCCTGAAAGGGGTACAGTCGTCTGGAAGGGCTGAGAGTCAGTGCCCTAGGGAAGGGGTTGAATGCTGGTCAGAAGGAGGAAGGGAGAGAGCTGCAGAAACCTGTTGCTATAGGAATGGTGCCAGGTGTACAAAGGAAGAACTCTGACATTGCCACATCCAGAGCGAAAGGCTTTCTTGCAATAGTGCCCTCACGTTCGTGCTTATGGATATGCCCCCAAAACCTTACCACAAAGTCAGCCCTGTTGCTTGCCAGCAGGGAAGGGCGTGTGCAAGAGAAATAATTGCTTTCCCTGGTAGGAGGCTATAGCGGTAAGACCTAAGAGATCTAGATAGATGGAGTTATGGAGAAAGTGTAGCTTGCCCATAATCAAAATGATTCCATCAGGCTGCCGAGCTGCAGGAGTGTGACCAGTGTAGAACAAAGTGAAGGGAGACTTCCATTTTACATATTTCACTCCTGATCAGGGGCGGCTCCAGGAACCAGCACTCCAAGCGTGTGCCTGGGGTGGCAAGCTGCAGGGGGTGGCAGTCAGGCTGCCTTTGGCAGCGCGCCTGCGGGAGATCCACCGGTCCCACAGTTTCGGCGGCAATTTGGCGGCGGGCACACCGAAGCCACGGGACCGGCAGACCTCTCACAGGCATGCTGCTGAATCCACATTACCAGTGGACCTCCCACAGGCGCTCCTCCAAAAGCCACCTGCCTGCCGTGCTTGGGGCAGCAAAATACATAGAGCCGCCCCTGCCCCTGATTTAGCAAAAATTGCACCCAATTACATGCATGTGATCTTATATCAAGCTAGACTCTGCCAGAAAATTTGGGCCAAGTCAGAGAAAGTGCATTAGAGAGAGGAATTCTAAAAAATGATTTTTGGCTCAAAAAACCAGCCTGAGCTGCTAACTCCAAACTTGTATTCTGTTGGCCTCTTTGATCAGTAACAACCAGTTTATTCCTTAGTTATTAAATTGATGAAAACATATACTAGGATGTTTGCAGAGCTCTTCCTGGATGTCTACATGCTATTCACTGCAGGTATTACAATGTTCACAAGGCCATGAGTGGAATGAAATATCTTAACATTCCAGTTCCATTTTCCTTGTGTTCTGAAATCCTTTAACGTAACAGGACACCAGTTAAACAGTCAAATTTCTGTCTGCCAGACTTCTATTTCCTACTGTTATAACTAACCCCTAGGACAGCTGCCACGAAAGAGATTAGAAGGGTTTTTCTCTTCTGTTTTTTTGAGTTGTCTGCTTTGTGCATCGGAGAGTCAGACTTAGACTCTGGTGCTCACTTCTGTGAGAGAGAAGAATGGCCATAAGCCTTGCTGTGTTCACATCAAAACATGTGACTCCCCTTTTCACCCTTCCTTTCCCCAGACATACTTGCACTTTAAACATACACAAACCAGCTCTGAACTAAGCTCTTCCTGGAATCTAGCAGCAGGAGACGCAGAGAGAGCTTGTCAGTGTTTGTTTCTATTTTGAAAGATGTGGGAGTGCTTGGAAGTTGGACACAGCATGGGAGGGTCCCTGTGAGCACAAAGACAGAGGAAGAGAAGCTCATTGAAAACTTCAGTTCCACCTTCTCCCAGGAACAGCCCAGATGATGGCCCTCATGGAAGAGAAATGCCAGAAGCAACATTCTCTGGTGATGACAGTGAGCACCATGCATCAACCTCAGTGGAGTTTTCCCCATTTACGCCCGCATATAATTCGGTCCAATCTCTGATGTAAGGGATCCTGCTTTTCATCATCCTCAGGGAAAATGAAGGATGAGGGTCTTCAGACTCCTCTCAAAGTCCGACCGCTGCCCTATAGTGAAGAGCAGTCAGAGGGTTTAAAGCAGGGCCACAGTCAGTTCTGCCCCTGTTTTCCTTAGGGTGCACTCACTGCAATGCCATTGCTGGCTCCTCCTCTTTCATTCATTTTTATTTGGTCTTGGGACTCGATTTAATAAAACCTGCTCTTGTCACTGAGATCCCAGGTGGCTAAATTGAATTAACTTCCCTGTTTGTTTTTGTCACAGTTGTGGGTTTGACATGTCTCTCACCTGCCTATCTGCACCTCCACACTCAGCCATAGGACAGAGTCACGTGCTTTAGGATGGGCTCTGATGCCACACAATAATGCTGAGCCTGTATTGCCTTGTCTCGCTGACCATAGACTGAACCAAAAGGGCTACACACTGATCAGAATCTGACATGGTAAATATTATTTCATAAGAACGGCCATACTTGGTCAGACCAATGGTCCATCTAGCCCAGTAGCCAGTCTTCCAACAGTGGCTGATGCCAGGTGCTTCAGAGGGAATGAACAGAACACAGCAATTATCGAGTGATCAATCTCCTGTTGTTCAGTCCCAGCTTCTGGCTGTCAGAGGTTTAGGGACACCCAGAGCATGGGACTACATCCCTGGGCCTCTTGGTTAATAGCCATTGATGGACCTGTCCTCCATGAACTGATCTAGTCCTTTCTTGAGCCCAGTTATACTTTTGGCTTCCGCAACATCCCCTGGCAGTGAGTTCCACAGGTTGACTGTCTGTTGTGTAAAGAAGCGCTTCCTTCTGTTAATTTTAAACCTGCTGCTTATTACATTCATTGGGTGACCCCTGGTTCTTGTCTTATGCAAAGAGGTAACTATCACTTCCTTATCTACTTCTCCGCACTGGTCATGCTTTTGTGGACCCCATTCCCCTCAGTCGTCTCTTTTTGAAACTGGACACTCCCAGTGTTTTAATCTCTCTGTGTGTGTGGACACTGTTCCATCTCCCTAACCATTTCCATTGTCCTTTTCTGCAATTTTCCCAATTCTAATATATCTTTGTTGAGACGGGGCGACCAGAACGGCAGGGCCAGCTGTAGGTCTTTTGTACCAATTCCCCCGAATTGGGCCCCGCACTTCCTAAAGCCGGCCCTGCAGAACGGCATGCACTATTCAAGGTGGCCTGTACTATAATATGACGTTTTCTTCTTTCCCTTTCCCAGTGGTTCCTAACATTCTGTTAGGAATTTTGACTGCCACTGCACATTGATCAGTGAACTATCCACAGTGACTCCAAGATCTTTCTTAAGTGGTAACAGCTAATTTAGACTCCATTGTTTTGTATGTGTAGTTGGGATTATGTTTTCCAATGTGCATTACTTTGCATTTATCAACATTAAATTTCATCTGCCATTTTGTTGCCAGTCACCCAGTTTACTGAGATCCCTTTGTAACTCTTCACAGTCAGCTTAGGACTTCACTATCTTGAATAATTTTGTATCATCTGCAAACTTTGCCACCTCCCTGTTTACCCCCTTTACCAAATCATTTCTGGATATATTAAACAGCGCTGGTCCCAGTGCAGATCTTTGGGGAATGGTTCTATTTACCTCTTTCCACTGTGAAAGATCTAGAGAAGGAAGTATTCTTTCCCCAGTGAAAGACTACACAGAAAAGACAGCTATGTGTCAGAGGGATTTCTAAAGGCTTAGAAGGGGCTTTCTATAGCTTTATTTAGATAACTCTCTTTAAAAATAGGGTGAGACAAAGCAAATATTTTTAGAGCAGCTTTCTGCAGAGTCCTGCTGAAAGGGAACTTGCAATTGCAAACAGTATTTTAAAATTTCACTCTTTACAGCATTGATGTTATTAAAACAATAGCAAATTACTGTAGTTATGGTAAAGAACAAAATTAACTCAAAATAGTTTCCTCCTGATCATAACTATCTTCTATTTTAATCTTTGGCATGTCTGATTGTTTTGCACTTGAGTCAAGAGTTTGCCATTCAGTTTCAATAAGTTCCAGAAATATAAACTGGGCAGTTGACATAAAGGAGCTTGCTTCATGTTCCAGCCTGAGCTAACTGAACGGACCGTAATACTCCTCAACTTTTAAAGTAGAACTTATGCACACAGATACATACTGACCCACTGATATCACTGCCCACCCTTACATAGACACTTTGCAAAGTTCACTATAACCAAGCAAAACTTTTCTGATTTAGAAGAATTATAAAAAATTTGTCAAGTTTTGCTGAAATGCAGCCTCTGGCAACGTGCCATTCTGCAGCTTTACCTTCAGCCATGGTGTCCAGCACTGGAATCCTGTTTACTCTGCTTGCTGTCTGCTTGGCGTGCCTACAGCTATGAACAAGGAGCTGATGGTTTATCTCCTCCCACCCTCACTAGTTGTGCTCTCCCTTTATACAGGCACACACAGCACACACCCCCTCATCTGGGTGGATGGTGGAACCTAAGCAAGAACTGGAAAAAAACCCACTGTTTCCAAGAAAAACTAAATCCACCTATTTTTTTTTCAATGTTGAGCATGGATTTATGACAAAAGCAGGTCTGTAATAGCTCACTTACCCCCACACATGCTAAAAATATACAGATAAGTGACACACACAGAAAGAGCCAGTGTGGGGACACTGCAGATGAATAGCCTCTCTCGCTGGTCAATGTTATGAAATTCTTTCCCCAGTTTCAGGGAAGGAATTTCTTATGTCATCCTATGAAAGTGGGGTTCGTGTGCAGTGCCTGAGGAGGCTAGTCACAAACCTTGGTAGGAGGGGCTTTCTCTTTTAGTTAGCTGGTCTAAAGACTGCTAATTTGCACAGGCCGTTAAAGGGAAAGGCAGAGCTCTTGGAAACCCCCTTCTTGTAAACACACTGGGAGGAGATGTGCTTTACCCAGGAAAAACATGGGGGACACCTTGTATTCCTCACTTCAGACCCTCCTCCACCCACTACCCCACGGGCTAACTGGGAGAATGAGTCGGCAGAGTGAAGCACTGGGGTTGTGCTCTTTTCAGACTGCAACCCCACATTCTCCCCCTCAGCCACAACCCAGAATCCTTTGGGCCAGTTGCTGTGGCCTTTGACTGTGGGAATTGGCTGCTTTTGGTACCTCAGGAAAACCATTTGCAAGTATAGGTAGTGAGCAAATCTGGAGGCGGGGGGGAGCTTGTGACCAGTCAATGATGCTGAGCTCTTGGGGGAAGGGAGGGAACTACCCACAGAGTTGAGCCCTCACAGGCAGGGAGTGAAGGTTAAACATTTGGTGGTTCCCCAGGATGGGGGGTGTTGCTGCTCCTGCACTTTGGTGCTGACTATCAATCACAAGTGGCAGCTTCAGGGTCCATCCATGAAGTGAGATGGTTGGACTCACTCACTGATGGGTAATTTACACCTCTTTCTGAATCCTCTCCAGATCTGGCCCATGCTCCAGGATAATTCATAACCAATCAGCACTTTTGGGCATGTTGCTCATAAGCCGCCTGGGACCAGACAACCATGTTTTATGGATTGCTGTCTCCCTCTCATTTGGGCAGTCCCAGCAGTGGGCAGTATATGGGAGCCCAGGGTGGTGGGAGAGGCCTGTTCCACAACATTGGAACTGGAAGATGTTCATGAAAAATGTGTCCGGTGTTTTTAGTTGAGAGGTTTTGACATTTGACACTTTTGCTATTGTCCATAATGTCTGAGCTGCCCTGTAATGGAAACGGACTGAAATGCCATCTAGTTCCGCCGTAACTTCCATCAGCTCCTCTGTGTGCTCGGCTGATGTGCCACCTTGTAAGCCGAAGGGCAGAGAGTTTCTGCAGGAGGCCCAAGGCTATGCAATAGATGGACTATTTTCCTCCTTCTGCAGTGGTAAAAGAACCCTACTGTCACCAAAGCTGTGCTGAGTCAGTGCCCTGGCTTTTTCTACACTGGTGCTGACAGCTAATTGCATTGCCACTGCAAAGCTGAAAAATGACTTTGTTGCAGCCCCTGTGGTCCATGAATTGACCTGGCTGCAGCACTGGCATTCTCCCTCCCCGCTAAATGGCTACTCTCCTAGGTAGCAGGTGGATGGCGGCTGGGCATGCTCTCCATTGACGATGGAGGGAAAGCGCTCCAGCAGGGAGAAAACAAAATGACCCACTGATTCGGTAACACACAAGGAGCTGGGTTGTTTTCACATCAGTGTGTGGGATTTTGCGAAAAGAAATCCTTGCTGTAGAGTTCAATACCGCGTTCCAGCATGTGCAATGGAGGGAGGAGCAGCCATGGGGAAATGAACTCTGATGGATTTAGCTCAGCCAGTTGAATTTTTCGTATTTACAAATGCTTTGCAGTTGATTGTCCTAGAGATATGGCACTGTTCTGTCTCACACGGCAGAGGCCCGGCTGGGGCCTCTGGAAATGAAATCTCTTCCAGCGCATGAAATGAAGCAGGCAAGCAGAGCCCAGCATGGATGTAATGATCCAGCTGCCCAGCTCTGGCTGGGAAGAGCCCAGACATTCATCATAACCCGCAGAAGGGGAGGCAGGGAACAAGGTTAAATGTGCAATAAATCCTGGCTGAGTGGAAGCCTTGTGACTTGATGTGATTAGTTCCAGCATCCTTGTGAATCAAGTCGGGGAGTTACGTCTGGAGCTGCATTGCTGATGGACCTGAGAAGGAACACATAGTGTATGGTCTGCACTTTTCATCCTGTGTAATATAAATCAGCTGCCTCGAGGATATTTGCCTCATCTTCCCATCCAAGCATGTACCGAGTAAGAATGATACAGGAGCCCTTAGGCTGCAGAGCTCGTTTAGCACACATGGAATGACAATACGGGATGGTACTGAGTCTCCTCTCTGATAGGCCAGTGTAACAGCAGTGGCTTCAATGAGCTTTCCTGGGCGCAAAAGCTGGTGGAACACAGTGGATCAGGCTCCATATGTAGGTGCCGGAACTAGGGGCACTGGGAGTGCTACTGCACCCCTCTGGCTTGAAGGGGTTTCCATCACACGCAGCGTTTACAGTTTGGTTCAATGGCTCTCAGCCCCCACTATAAAAACTGTTCCAGTGCCCCTGGCTCCATATGTTGCAATTAAGTAGCTTAAAAGAGGGTCAAAATCAGTGATTCCCAATGAGTGAATACAACCAGTAGGTCTGGTAAACAACCGGACTATAGAACTGCAGTAGTGTCCTCAGCACCCTCTGTGTCCACCTTATGCCACCACCCTCACCAGCCAGGTGTCTCCTAGGGCATGGTGGTAGCATAGGACCATTGTGGGAGCTGTTTTCTGGGACGCAGTTGGGATTAGAGAACAGACTGATAATTAAATCCTATTTTTGGATGGTCAGCTGCCTCTGAGTTTGAGCACCTGCCTATACAGTGTTGATGTGATTTACTAACGGTTTGAAATGTCTCACATTGCCCTTTATCTTTTCGCTCGGGCTTGTATTTTGTCAGCATTCTGTACTTTCCTCGGTTGCTGAGCCTTTTTTAGTTACTCTCCTAGGTAATAGAATCCACTCCTGCGTGATCTTAGATCTTGCACATATTGTAACATCGGGCCAACTTTTCAAAGCATTCACCAGAAATACACCCCAAGATGTGTAAGTGGAACATGTTCATAGAGCAACCCATGTATAGAGTATTTCGGCTGAAAGCACCCAGGTTCTCTTGTAGATGGCAATTTGGGCACACACCAATGCAGGCTTTTGCATCTGCCGGGGGGTGGGACACCCCTCAGTTTTTTAGGTACATTTTGGAAAATGTGTCTCTTCAAATCAGATTGAGAATGCAGCTCACTACAATTGTGTCAGTACAGCCCACATGCTTCATGTCTGTACTCAGGCAAACTCCTGTTGACTTTGCGGTTTTGCCTCAAGGGGAATACAAGAAATATCAGAGCAGGGGTAGTCAATCCGAACCGCCATGTGCTTTTGAACAGACCACAACATCTTTTTATTTTTTATATTATTATTATTTATTGTTTATTATTATTTTATTTCTGTATTATTCTCTGGACCTTGACTAACCTTGACCAAGAAATTTGGACCTTGACAAAAAATAATTGATTACCCCTGTACCAGAGTAATGAGCGCAGGACTTGGCCCTGTCTGCTGCAGAGCATGACAGGCAATCCGTTCTGCCACGACATTTCAGTCCTGCTCTCTGTCACTGAACCTCACTCGTGCTCATCGCGTTGAGCTGCTGTGCTCTGGATGTGCTTTGTGTAATGTGCAGCCAATAGACCAGGAATGAGCATCTCAGCAAAGCAAATCTAAAACACATCGAACAGACTTTTCTCACTCTGCTTTCATTTTGCTCAGAAACCCAAGCTGTTCATTACCCTGTAATGTGTGTGTATTTGTGCATCTGCTTGAAGGAAAACAAATTAGGAGGACTGGATGGCGGTGAGGACTATTCACTGACTACGGTGAATTTCATCTTTATTTTCCCTGTTGGGTTAAACATCACCTCGGTCAGCAATGCCCAACAGTCGCTACCATCTGGCCAGCTATGGCTATCATCACTGTAGTATCTGAGCACCTCACAATCATGACTGGACTTGTCCTCGCACACCTGTGTGGCACGACAGAGTTATCACCATTGTACAGAGGGGGAACTGAGCCCCAGAGAGATCAAGTGACTTGTCTCCGGTTGCACAGGAAGGCTGTGGCAGGGCAGGGACTTGAGCCCCAGCTCCCAAGTCCTACGCTAGTGCCTTAATCACAGGGCCCTCTTCCTGTTTGGATGCCAACTGGTGGCCTATACGAAATGAGTTTACTGGTGTCAGTCCACGTCCACACCCCATCAACTGCTGTCGCCGATTCAGATGAATGAATAGCTGATTGGCAACCTAAGGACTGAATGGGTGAGAGACTGAGCTACTCTCTCATGCCTAGTAAGGGAGCCTTTTAGTTTGGGCACATCAGGACTTGAATTTTTAAGGACATTTATGGGCACTAGATTCACCCACAGGACTCCAGGCACTAAGAGTGTAAAGCCAGCTATGCCAGCTTTGCGGCATCTGAAACTTTGCCCACGGTCCTTGAGTTTTTTGAGTGTTTAATGCAAGTTTTGACAGCCTTATGTTCCAACACTGGTGAAAGACTGAGTGTGAGCAGAGTTCCCAAGGGACACTGAAAAGCTCTCTGCTGTGGGAAGAAAGTAAGGTCCATTGCGGGAAGTGAGTTTGAACAAAGTATCTCGGGAAAGAAGAAAATCTTCATGTTACTGTCCTCTTCATCCAAGCTTCTGCTGCACACTATAATGGTATCCGCCATTCACTGGAAAGGCAAACCTCAACATGCTTATTTTTACCTTATTTAGCAAGCCAAGGGCTTTTAGGAGGCATTTGCGCTGCTGGGTGCCAGGAATTTGCTCAAGGTGGATAGCATACAATTGTGTTTTCCTCTCACACCCGCCTTTGAATCTGGCACCTCCTCAAAGTATGCACATTCTTGGCCTTTCCAAATCACCGTACTGTCAGGTTGAATAATATTTGCATTATTGGATGCGTGTACACTAGACAAACAGCTCACCTCTGTTGTAGCAGTAGATCCTGACTCAGTCTCCAATGCAGACGGGATAGCAAGCCCATGAGAAGAGGCAGTACATTAGTCATTTGTCTAAGTTATCCACCCTCAGTTAAAAGTTGCCCTGTTTTCTTAGATTATTTCATATTACGTGCAGGTGCCATTAAATATGATGAGTGAGTAGGGTCAGAAAAATGTCAACTCCCACATTGCAAATCAACATGTAGAGTGTCTCTGGAAAACCACAACGGCTGAATAGCTTCTTTTATACAAAAAGAGTGAGGAGTCCTTGTGGCACCGTAGAGACTAATACATTTATTTGGGCATAAGCTTTCGTGGGCTAAACCCACTAACACGACTTCCATTCTGAATTCTTTTATACTGTGCCGCCCGAGCATCTCACAGCAAAAAGAAAGAGCCGTTCACATGGGTCACAGGGGAAAGGCAGTTTTAAAGGCATCTGTGTTTCCTCAGGTTTCAGAGAGTGTCAATACTTGGACTGGAAATCTTCAAAGAACATAAGAATGGTCACACTTGGACAGATCCACGGTCCATCCAGCCCAGTATCCTGGCTTCCGACAGTGGCCAGTGCCAAGTGCCCCAGAGGGAATGAACAGAGCAGGGAATCACCAAGTGATCCATCCCCTGCTGCCCACTCCCAACTTCTGACAAATGAAAGCCGGGAGCAGATGGTGTTGGTGATTTAGTGGGTGACGGTTGCGGTCTTATGCCGCGCCCATCACCCTAATATCTGAGCATCGTCATTAAGCAGCGTCACTACACCTGTGTCAGGCGTTGTTCTCCCATTCTCTCCCTGGGGGGAGAAGTGCAGACAGTGCAGTGTCTGATTTGGTAGGGTTGGTTTGTTTAATATCCATATTGCTGTGTATTTATTTGAGAGAAGGCGGGTCAAAGAAATTTCCCTTGCACTTGGAGTGGGAGATGATGAGATCTGTGATGGTCCTTAGTTCTTGAGGGAGTTTGTTCAACAGTCTGGGGCTAGGCCCTGAGAAATCGCTGTGTCCTGCACAGACAAACTTTCCCTTTACTGTGGAGTGTTGTATGGTATCAGAGGAGCACAGCTCTTGATCATTGTCTTTATCCCGAAGCTTTAGGCTAGCCTTTATGTACCTGGGCCCAGCCCCTGGAGCACCTGGAAGATAAGGACTGAGACAGTGAACTTGATTCAGAATTCTATGGGAAGGGGGAAGGGGTTCCAAAGATGCTGAGCAAAGCCCAAGTGAAAGGGTTTGACTTTAGCTTTCATGAAAATGTGCTAAGCCCTGGCAAGGCTGAAGGAAAGAATCTGCGGCCCTAATATGTGCTTGAAGTGCCTCGGTACCCAAAAAGAGTGTTCTTGGACACTGTGCTGGATTTGGGGTATGTGGCTCCAAAACAATTTTTTTCAAACTTGGCTTGTTTTGTAGATCTAAGGGAGACTTTAACATCAATCTGTAGAGTGCATGTACTCTACTATAATTTACTGTATGCAAGAGATTTCAGTTTGTATTATTGTGACAAAGTTGGGACTGTTCTTAATGTTTCCTCTGAATATTGGGTGGGTGCCTCAGTTTCCCCTATGCATTTATTAAGTCTCTAGGGGGTGACATTGTTGCAGAGCAAAGGACCAATGTGCATAAATGGCTGGCACTCTCTCCTGGCAACTAATGGCCGGGGACCTTCCCCCCTGCAAGGAAATAGCTAAAGTGTCGGAGAACAAAGAGATCAGGTGACCCCTGGCCCAGGAAAGGAACAAAGCCCAGAGGAGGAGGGGCTGGAGGGTGAGTCAGTTTGGAGCTGGCTGGGGATGAGGAGTGAGTGCAGACATGAGTGTCTGGCTCGCTACCTGCCCTCCAGGATGGACTTGGCTGAGGGGTCCTGTTCTCTGTACCTACAAATTCTGTTTTAGACCCTGTTCCTGTCATCTAATAAACCTCTGTGTTACTGGCTGGCTGAGAGTCACGTCTGACTGCAAAGTGGGGGTGCAGGACCCTGTGGCTTCCCCAGGACCCCGCTGGGGCAGGCTCGCTGTGGGACGCGTACTGAGGGGCAGAGGATGCTGAATGCTCCAAGGTCAGACCCAGGAGGTGAAGCCGTGTGAGCTTCTTGCCCTGAACAAGTCTGCTCCAAGGGAGAGGAGGCTCCCCAGAGTCCTGACTGGCTTTATAGGGAGCAGTTACAGAGCATCATCCAGGAACTCCGTGACAATTATACGACATATTTTATTAACTGATAGACAGTTTCCAATACTACAGACTGTATGCAAGTGAGACTATTTTAAGGCATAAACACAAAGGTTAGAGTTAAATTTGTTGAGATCTCATCTTTAAGCCAGTATTTATTTTCTGAGGACTGAATGTTCTGGGTCTCAATGGGAATACTGCATTAATGCTCATTTTAATTCATTGACTAAATGCTACCCCATGCACCCAGCTCAAAAAGCAAGGCTGTGGGGGCTGGGGAGACAGGAATCCTCCTCTTAGTCATACATCATGGAGTGGCAACAGAGGCCCCTACAAATGGCTACCCTAGACCCTACTGTTCTATTCTGAAGGGTGCAATGGCTGGGAGGGGGATCTGTGTAGTTTCCCAATTCTTGTTCTCTTCCTATGCTAGTTCTATTGGGTCTGGGGTCCTCCGCAGCAACAGAGGAGGGAGCAACAGTTGGCCCACATTAAGGATCTAAAGCACTTTAAGATCCTTTAAGATGGGTTTCTTTGGTATTTTGGTATTTTCTTGCCTACAAGAATGCTAAATTTAATTATAGTATGGTCACTGTTACCAAACGGTTCAGTTATATTCACCTCTTGGACCAGATCCTGTGTGCCACTTAGGAGTCAGTCAAGAATTGCCTCTCCTCTTGTGGGTTCTACGACTAGCTGCTCCAAGGAGCAGCCATTAATGGTGTCTACACATTTTATCTCTGCATCCCATCCTGAGGTGACATGCACCCAGTCAATCTGGGGATAGTTGGCACCTCTCATTTTTACTGAGTTTTCTGTTTTTGTAGATGTGTAATCTCCCTGAGCATTTCACAGTCACTGATTGTGATTCCTAGGTTCCTGAAGATGGAGCTGGCAGGGAATATATGTATCTGCCCATTGGAACCCTGGCTGGCTTGCAGCCCCATGCCCAATGGATTTCATTAAATTCATCCTTAAAATAGTGCAGTTATAGATGCAACCTCTGGTCCATGTGCCTGGGAAAATGCTCTAGAACTGATAAAGGACAAATGTAAAAGTGCTTTAACCATGATAGGAATGGACCTGAGAGGGGACCTGGCTGAGGAAAAACGCCACCAGTCAGGGAACCACAACTCTTCTCAGATTCCCCAGAGGCCCCCATTGCCTGGGACCAATGTGACAAACTGACTTGCCCTTGGCACAGAAAGTGATGGGCTGGGCACGTGCCCTCCCCCAGCTCACCTACAGCAATAAGGTCCAGTGCACTGGGCACCCTGGCTTCCATGAAGGTCCGTAAGGGAGATAAGAGGGATGTAATGGCTGGAGATGTTGAATCCTGACTCAGCAGCGTGGTGACCTGAGTAGCCTGTGCTACACTTACAAGCCAGACAAGCTAAACGTTAACGTTTCTACCTGCCAAGTGGGCAGCCGAGGCAAGGTAGCCAGGGCACCATGATCTCTGTTTCTAGTGGATGCCACGTGTGTTCTCTGTCCTGCACCCCGCCCAAGAGAGAGCCAGACAAGACTCCATAAAGCTGCAAGCACCTTTAATTAGCCAAGCCCGTTGTGAGTTAGTATCCTGTAGGAAGTGAATCATGGATGTGTGGGAGGAGCCCCTGGTTCAAATTCTGCTGTCTACCAGAAGGGAAGGCTGGGGTGACTTCCCTGCCCGTGGTGGCACCCTCACCCCCACTCTGAGTGAGTGCATATGTCCCCGGGACTGACCTCGCTGACCTGGCCCACGCTCACCATTCATTTTCCGCTGAGCAGCAGTCAGGTTTCAATGGCTTTCAGTCGCTAGCACCCAGGGCTGGATTTGCACCAGGGCCCCGGAGGTGACAGCCCCTGTGCCTCATTGCCAGCCCTCTAGCCTGCCCAATGCCCGGGCTGTATTGTACAAGCGAGTTGTTAAGTCTGCATCTGGGGGAGGTGTTCTGGGGGCTGGGCTCTCACTGCTTCTCCTGCTGCAGGGTGAGTTGGGGCTTTGATCAGGGCTTACAAAACAGGATGATCAGGGGCTTATCAGCCACTTTCATGCCCCCGGTGTAAGGCAGAGGCCGGTTCCTAGAGGAAAGCAGAGAGACCGGGAGGCCTTTTCTGACCAAGGGCTTGTTTTCCCCTCTGGTCTGCGTGGAAATCAGGTGCTGAGCAGCTCTGCTTGTTTTGGATATCACATTGTGCAGTGTCCGAGCGATGTTCTCCCTTGCCTGCCAAGTAACCACCTCCAGACACAGCTTGGACTAGCCATTCCCCATTACATCAACCAGGCAGCTGCAGGCACCGGCATGGGCTCGGGGCCCAGACAAACACAAGGCGACCTGAGGTAGCCAAGTCTGAGGGCTTGTGGCTCCCTCAGGGCAGAGTAAAGGCTGGTTTGACTTGGGCACTGACAGCTGATTGGCTGGATGTTAAATTTCAGACCTGTCAGTTAAATAAATCCCAAGCCCACAACAAAGCCCAAAGGCCCTGCCTGCCGGCACCACAGCAGGTTCTGTTTGAGAGAGCCGCTTCTCAAAGCCCTGCATGCAGCTGCTGCACACCCCCTCAGCGGTGCCATTGCTGTCACCCCAGATGCAGCTTGGTGCTGGAGCCAGATTCCACGTGGCCCAACTTCATCTCCTCAGCTGGCTCCATGTCTCGACAGAAATGCTGTTCCCTGTGTCCAGGGCTTAAATTCTTATAGAGGATTTCCCGGAGCCCCTCACGCACCTCCCCACAACATGGTATAAGAACTCCAAGGGGGCTGAAAATATTTACCAGAGCTCCACTCAGGACAGCTGTGGCCGAATTTAAGCCTGTCTCAAACATGGGATCTGTTCTCGTCTCCTTTGCAGCTAAGGGAGTTCAGCGGGTACTGCATCACACCCCTCGTAGTTAAATATTCTCTCAGGACTTTAGGCTATGGACCCAGGGAGGGAGGGAGCCGTATAGCAAGGTATTGGCACAGCTAAGGGTTAATGTTTCTTTTACCTGTAAAGGGTTAACAAAGGGAACCAAACACCTGACCAGAGGACCAATCAGGAAACTGGATTTTTAAAAGTCAGGGAGGGAATTTTTGGACTCTGAGTCTTTTTTTTATCTCTTAGCTATGAGAAGCTTCTTTCTTCTTCTAATCTTCTGTGTCCAACTTGTAAGTACAGGTAGAAAAACAATATAGGCTTTTATGTTGTTTTGGGTGTATTTACATGTGTGTAACTTGCTGGAATGTTTCAAATTGGATATCTTTTTGAATCAGACTGTTTATTCATATTTTCTTATAAGCAATAGCCCTGTATTGTCACTTGATGCAGCAATTACATTCTTATGTCTTTTTTCTTTCTTTTTATATAAAGTTTTCTTTTTAAGACTTGTTTGAGTTTTTTCTCTCTGGGTAGGCTAAGGAACGAAGGGGAGGGAATTCTCTTTGTGTTAGATCTACGGAGGGTAAGCTCTGCAGCACCAGGGAATTGGTGGGAGGGGGGAGAGATAGAATCTTTTCTGTTTCCTTGTATTTGGGGTTTGTCTCTTTGTGGAATAGAGGAGACATGCTTCTTGGTATTGTGATGTAAAGAGATTGCATCAATACTCCCAGGTTAGCCCAGAGAGGAAAGTCTGGGTGGGAGAGAGAGAGGGAAGGGAAGTGGGTTATTTCCCTTTGTTGTAGGCTCAGGGTTTCTGAGTCTTGGGGTCTCTCCAGGGAAGGTTTTGGGGAGACCAAAGGGGGCCAAAATCCTGGAAATTTTGGATGGTGGCAGCGAGATCAGATCCAAGCTGGTAATAAGCTTGGGGGAGTTTCATATAAGCACCCAGATTTTGGACGCTAAGGTCCAGATTTGGGAAAGATGCTTACGATAGAGGCCTCTGGCTATTTAGACACCTAGGAAGGCTATTTGTGCTTTATACGGTCATCCCAGCACATGCGCAGGCTGCAGAGCAGCTCCACAGGGGCTTTGGTCACCTGGACCCACAAGGTGACTGCATGAAAAAGCCAGTCAGGCAACAAACTCTCCCAGACCTGACCCCATGAAGAGTCCACAGCATAGCCCTAGGTGGGGAGGCAGAAGTTCTGTGCTGGGTGGGGCCATTCTGAATTAGTTGGGAATACAACGGGGGGGTATGAGGACTATATTATGTTAGGGTGCAGAGATGGGCCCCAGCACGGACTCCTGAGTCTCCTCCGTCTGGCCCAAGAACAGCAGAGACAAGTTCCTGTGAACTGGAGCCATGTTTGGAGCTGCCTTCATTTCTGATGAAGCAGGAAATGTGGTAATCAAATTCTTGGGAAAACCTCGGAAACCAAGGTTCTAGGACCTTTTTTAAAAGAGATATAAAGGGAAATTTGGTGTTTACTCTGTGGATTTTATTTAAATAAGGATTTTATTTAAATAAGGAGAACCACAAATCTTTGCTTCCAAATGATTTCCAAATTCTTTCAGAAAGAGCTGGGAGTGGGAGCTGGGAGTGGGAACTGGAACCATTTTGTTTGCAGTTCCTGTGTGGTTACGTCTGTGATTTGATCTGGTCTCAGAGCCAGGGCAGCGGGAGACGAGGTGTTAGTAGAAGAGCTAAACACTTAATGTTACTGGCAAGGACTGGGATGATGGGAAATTACTTTTTAGAATGCAAACCATCCAGCACGTGGGGCTCAGTCAGGTGACAGCTGATGTCCTGGCAATCTCAGTGTGTCTTGTTGCTGCCTGGCCTGATGGGAATAGAGCTGCACTGGGACGACACAAGCAGGTTTGGAGGGACTGAGGGGGGCTGGCCTGGTGCTATTCTAGGAGTCAGCAGTGTGGTCCCTAACTCAGCCGCGAGAATCCTCCTTGACGTCCTCCTCCTAACCTGTCACTGTGTCTGGCACCTTCACAAGGGCCACCTGGGGCATCCCAGTAGAGGCTGCAGTGGCCTATGACCCATGTATCATATTGAAATCCTGTAAAGTGCTGCGGAATATGAGAGACTTCCAAGCAGTGTGACCTCCCCCCGTGTCCTACCAGCACAGCTCTCTGCAGTCCACTCAGAAGAGCTCGTACCAAGGCTCCACTTTAAAATGCCCAGCCCCAAACTCTCATTGGCATTACCTGAGCAGTGATATAGGGAGAACTCGGCAGTTTCCTAGTTAAACTGGTGCAATATCCTTTGTTGGGCATTTGCATTTCTAAGCCATCTCCATGTGTGCAGAGTGTAACAGCCATTTTGCTATGGGCACACAGCACAGAGGGTCACACTCTCTCTCTCTCTCCTTGCTCGTTCCTGGAGACTTCACTTTTATTCATTAGTGGCCTCTTTAAGATAAAGTTGAGTCTGCTTGGAAGTCCCTGTTAACTTCTGGTTGTACAGCAAAACCTATTGTCTTTTAAATGTAGGGTCAGTTACTTCAATGAACATGAAATCATCTGTCTCCAGGGGTTGGGAATCAGCGGGGCCTACGTGCGGGCCCTTCTCCTGCGCCAGTAGGAGAGCCCCTCCCTCTGGTGCAGCTAGTGGCTTCTCTGCTGCAGCCTTTTAAGCATAGCCAAGCCCCGGAGTGGTTAGCAAAGTCCTCCTGCCCTGCAGGGTAACTGCATTGTCTACAGGCAGCCCCCCACCTCAGCTGTGGCTGCATTTCAGTGGCTGGTGAAAGACTTTCTTGGCTATGTGCACATTGCTCTCTGGTTTGCATGTGATGATACAGGAACAGCATTAAAAGAGAACTGGATAAATTCATGGAGGTTAAGTCCATTAATGGCTATTAGCCAGGCTGGGTAAGGAATGGTGTCCCTGGCCTCTGTCTGTCAGAGGGTAGAGATGGATGGCAGCAGAGAGATCACTTGATCACTGCCTGTTAGGTTCACTCCCTCTGGGGCACCTGGCATTGGCCACTGTCGGAAGACAGGATACTGGGCTGGATGGACCTTTGGTCTGCCCCAGTCTGGCCGTTCTGATGTTCTTCGTATCCATGGGGATTTTAATTGTTCATCGGCTTGGTAATCTGCTAAATTCAGTCCATTGCAATGGGTCTCCCAGTTATTAGTGTGATCTCGTCAGGTTCTGGGGCATCTTCGCAAATCCTCAGTGCCCAACAGTGACACTGTGCCAGGGAGTTGACTTTCACCTAACAGATGCTGATTACTGAAGAACTGGCCCCAGTGACAGCAGTCAGCTCTTCTTGAATCCTAGCTGAGGAACCTGCAGCAGTGTTGGCTGTGACGGGCCCTTGGAAAGGTCAGCATTGGCAGTAGGTTCAGCCTGTTAAGTTTTTGGAGGGGGTGCTCCAGTCCAATCCAAAAGCACAACTGATTGAATAAGCCCCGGCATGTGGCCCCGTGGTGTGCCAAGGCACGGGATGCCAGCTTTGCTGGTTGTCATTTGTTAGTGCTGCTGGGAGGAACAGAAAGATTGCAGAGCAAGACAAACAAGTGACAGGTTGAGTTATAAAACAGGCCCAAGGTTTCTTCTGAAAATTGAAATACATAAATCTGACTTAGGTCAAATTGCAACCTCCCAAGTGCCACTTCCAAAACAGTTCAAGGCAAAAAAAACCTGATTGGAAATGGTCTTGCTCAATTCTCTTTGGAGCCTAAGTGTCTTTGAACCTGTTTATTCCTGAGGAATTTGACACCCCTGTGATATTTGAAAGTAAGTCCCCAAGAGTCTGCTAGAGAAAAGAAAAGGCCTCTATTTGCCTGTTAGTTACTTGATTTGTAATGATACCTTTGCACCTATCTTCCAAGGATCTCAAAGTGTTTTCAAACATGAGTGCACTGAGCCTCACAACTTCAGCAGGAGAGGTACAGAATTTATTAGCCACATGTTTCAGTGGCTAAACAGAAACAGGTTAAAATGACTTTCCCTCTTCCTTTAGTCCCTGGAGTTTCAAACAATGGCCTTTGTGTTTACCAGCAAGGTGGTCAGAGTAATAACTGTACAATTCAAACTTTCCAGCAGGCAGCCAGAGAATGGCGCTTTCCCTGACTCAGCTAATTTTGTGGAAAACCCAAACCTTGGCTTCCCCTCACTCACTGAGCTCAGACTGTGTCTGATTTTGGACCTTTGACCCTGCGCCGGCCCTGTTGTTCCAACTAATCTGAAGCCGCTTTACAGTTTTTTCCCAGATCTTTGCTGTCTGTCTTTTTTGCAGGGGAGAGAAGGGGGGATGGTGGAGATTCCTCTCTGTTCGTGAAGGGAAATAGCATCTAACAAAGCCTGCTCCAGTGCCAGAGGCCCCATTTTGGCTTGTAATTAAAAATAAATAAATTGCTGAAGCAGATTGAAATGCAGTTGGAAGCTACTTGAGTCAGCGCGGTTTTCTGATCACAGTTTAGCTGGCCACGGTGTTGAAGGTTCCTTGGTCTATTTGTTCATTCGCCCAGATGAAATCCATAGATGTGAATGGTGAGTTGCAGACCAGATCCGGATGTGAACTCCGTGACTAGCCACTCTCTTTATCATGAGCTGAATCCAGATCCTGGGTCGAACACTTCCAGGCAGCCCTCTGACTGTGTGTGCCAGGCATGTGGCCCCTGCAACCCCTGGCTGCTTCCGCTTAACCCAAGGGCCAGGCAGGTCCCTGGCTACCCCAAGGATATAGGGAGTGGTTTCCTCCCCCTCCATTACTGCACCAAAGGCAGGACGAGAGCTACAGAGAACCAGGCCTGTTCTCTCCCCTCCCTCTGGCCCCACGTGTGCGCAGCTCCAAAAAGCAGAGCCAGAGGTCTGTTCCTGAAGCACAAATACCACAGAGCAGCAGAACATCGACATTTCTCTGTCTCGCCTGCAGTGTCCCTGGGGGTGATTCTTTTCCACTTGTCACAATGCTGTGGGTGCATCTACCATCCGTACTGAGTCAGGTCAGCACTCCCCACAAGAGCAAGGCAGAACAGAAGCAGCTAGAGAAATTTGTCAGCTTTTGGGAAAACAAAAAGAGGAACATACATGGTGACCTTGATTCAACCTCATATAGCTGTCAGTGTGGTTTCTTGCAACAGGTTCAGAGCTGGGTGTTTATTGGCAATAAGCTTCAGAATTTTCACAGAACGTCTTATGCAGCTTTCTTGTTTAAAAAAGTTTCGGAGTGGACTTTGTCAGGTCAGTAGATGTTATTAAGAAGTCACCACGTATCCACAATTGCCACACAAGGCTATTAGAGAGATTGCAGTATTTCCTGATGGATGCATATATTGGACCAGGAAGAGAATCATCACTCAGCCAGATTCTAAACTCAGATACTTGCGCCGGTGTAAATCTAGTGCAACTCTGTTGATTCCAGTGGCACTATTTCAGACATAAGCTTGTGCAAAAGAGATCTGAATCTGTCCTTCCCCCAATATATGATATCACAAAAACACACACACACATATTCCTTGTGCGGCCTCATCTGGAATATTGTGTTCACTCCTGGAGGGAATTCAGAGAAGAGCAACAGCAATGATTAAGGGGAGTGCGGGATTGACGCAGGAGGAAAAGGATCAAGTGAGCTAAACATGCACAGCGTGGCTAAGCCATGATAGCAGCCCACGAGTATTGGAAGGGCGTACAGTGGGGGAAGAGTTTATACAGCGGAAGTGAGAGGGTAGAGTAGAGCGAGGCGTAATGGAATGCACTGAAGAGACGGACAATGTAGGTTGAATAAATAATTTAAATACTCATGAAACTTCCTGCCAGCAGGGTCCATTAGGCTGTGGAGCAGTGTCCCAAGGGAAGGGTTGGAACTCCCTTTGCTGGGGACAATTGAAGCTAGACAGGATAACATCAACATGAGCAGGGAACAATCCTGCATTGGCTGGGGGATGCACCAGCCGTTCAACGGGGTCTTTCTTTCATTTCCAACTCTGATGATTCTATGAAATAAGTCTGGAACCCTCCCCCAGCTCACATGGGCTTTGGGGTATAGTTATCTCTGTGCTGACTTGTATTTTGTGCTGCTCTGGCTCCAGTCTTTACTGACTCACTTCCTCCGTTCTGACCATATATTACTGGCTAATGAACTCATTTGCCTATTTTGTGTCTTGTTTCAGGACCTTAGATCAAGTGGTTTCTTGCTGACACACACTAGAAAGCTTCCTGTAGAGACCATCGCGCTTGCTATAGCAGCAGAGAGTTGGCGGCATGTTTGCAGTGTAGTCTGGGGTGCTGAATGAAGACTGGTGCTTTGCTGCACGTCACAGGTATTGCTGTATTTGAAGGGGGACTGCTGTTTGGTTAGCACAATCCTTCAATAACCTCATTAGACATCAAAACCATCACCCCTGCCAGGCCGGGTAATCTCTGCACTTGTCTGCTATTGCTGCAGCTGTGGGAAACTGGGAAGATTCCCTATATTGTGCTTCATTCGCTGTAGCCGGTTTGGAACCATCTCCAAGATTGTGGCTTCTTTTCTATAACTACAGAGCTAAGTAGCCCACCGGCTGTTTCCACTTCAGCGAAACATGCGTGGGCCTTGCATCCACTGTCTCTTCACTTTGTGTGGCAGTTTTCTAAGCTTCCACCCTTCTGCAGTGTGGCATGATGAGAAATCCAGCTCCCATGGCCATTTCACCGCACTGGGCTTGGGCAGATCCCCACCAAGAAGACAGAAAAGGGACTGAACTGCAGACACACCCCAGACAACCCATCTCAGGCTTTCACAAGTGCATGTGTTACACCCTTAATCACACGGCCCAGCTTTCGAAGGAGAACCTCTATTCTGGGAATCCCAACCTTTTCTTTAAGACCTTCTTGCAGCCAGAGACCTCCTCCGTGCCTAGCTACTGGCTAGCTTTCACCTGTGGCTGCCTGCCAGCCACATAAGTCTCTCACGCCTGGTGCCCCCACCCTGTTCTTAGAGGGGCAGCTCCCATTTCTGCTGTTACATAATTTATATCACTATTACCAGAACAACAAATACAGCACTAAAACAGGTGCTCAAAATGATGACTAAATATAAACAATATGAATCTATTTCTAAAACCTCTCTTCCAGGGTCCTCATGCATACGGGGCGGGGAACCTGGAGAGTGTTCACTTGGAAGGGCGATGTAGACTCTGCAATGAGAGTTGTTGCTGGACTTGGTAATGGAAGGCTGCCAATGATGAGGGTGGAACTTGGCAGCCCCAGAACAGCACTTACATTTTGCACAGTGCTTCATGCTAGTTAAGCTAATGTCAGATGTCTCCTACTGGTGTCCGAGTGTGGGCTGGCCTGTATTACCTCGAAGGTACTGATTGCGTCGGTAGTGACAAGTGAGGCACTGTGTTGGTAGTGGAATGGTGAGCGCTGGGGATGCAATGCAAACAGACACTCCACAAGGAAGCTAAGATCTTTTCCAGTTATCTGCATAGCCAGGATTAGTCCATGGTTCTTTACAACACTTATGGAGACTGGCACCCACTGAACTAATACACTGGTATTTTATTTTACATGCAGCAAGTTTTGTTCAGTCTAAACCAACTTCTTACTAGAGACAATGATGGGATCTCTCTCTCCTATGGGAAGAGCTTTTGGGGTGTGGGGAGGAGAAGACACTCCCTCTGCCCCCCAGATTGTCCCATAAGGGAGAAGGGCAGGGTGTGCCCACCATGGGATAAGGAGGGAGTTCCATGGCCAGAGCCTGCAGATCTGCTACACACAGTAGGTCATGAGCACTGCACTGGCTCTGGGCCACCTGACCTCACTTCCAGCTCCTGGGCAGCACCGCCTTTCAGTGCCAGGGATGTGCTCATGGTATCTATCCATTGAGCGTGTCATTGAGGGGAGGGGGAGTCTGGAACATGGGGCAGGGGAGAGACCATACTGAAGTGAATACAGATTCCCTTCTGGTGGAACAACATGGGTCTCCACTAGCTCCGTTCCTTCACTTCCCACCTGTCTCCCCTGCTTCGATCCCTGATGTCAGAGAGCGCTCTCCACAGAGTCTGTGGAGGCAATGGACACTTCCCCCGTCCCCAGAGATAGCGTGAGATGCAGGCACAATGGACACCAGTTCTGTTGTAGAGAAGAAGACACAATCTTAGAAATCATTCCAAACAATGGGCTCCTCCAATAATACCTGGATCTTGCTGAGGAATCTTGTAATTTGTGGCCGTAGTTTTGTTTCTTAGAGTCAATCGGTGAGTTTCTGCCTGTTGCGCCTTCTCTCTTCTCTTTTACATCTAAGATTGATTAGCTTTTCCCTTGGAAAGAGAATCATTTTGTCAAAGCCTCTGGGGGCCACCAGTCTTTGGACTGCAAAAAAACCCCATCTCAGCCTAAAATAATTGTTCACTTGAAATACCTTCAAGCCCAGCCCACCTCGCGCTTCCAGGACACTCTACAGAGCTGCTGGAGATCTCGGAGAGATTTGCCACCGCTGAGACCTCATGCTGAAGCTCTTGACAAATGATTTTGCCATTTCAGGGATGGGGAAGAAACATTCATTAACTCCTGCACTTGGCTTCCAGAAAGGTTACAGCTTAATTGGTCAGACTGTCAGCTATAAATCAAGTACTGAAAGGGAAGGAGACACAAGGAAAGGTTTTACAAGAGGATGCAAAGGCTTTTCTTGGGAGGATCCATCCAAATGAGCGCAGAAAACCGAGGGCAGGCAGGACAGCTGAGAATCTGAGAGCGTGGAGCTCTTCTTAGAACAACACTGCACCTTTCTTGACTTGCCAGCAGCTCTCCAGTCTGGTCTCAATTACTGGCTGGGCAGCAAGACAAACATTTTTTAAAGAAAAGAAAATCAATAATTTTATTCAAAATTTTCCATGAGTTTTTTAAATAAAAATGAGAACATGAGAATTGTTTTAAAAAATATTCATGTCAGTTGAGTGGGAAAACCCCCACCATGCTTCTGTGATTTTTTCATCTATAAAGACAGCAGCACAAAATCTAGATGCCTTTTCATGGCGTAGATGCCACTCATAAAGCATTCCCAGGCAGATCATGTACCTTAAACACCAATGGACCCAATTCTCCTTTGCACAAAGGCCCCTTACACAGTTCTGGCAGTGCAAAGGAGCCTTGAAGTGGGTCTGAGACTGCTGGGTTCCGAGTTTCTGGACCCACTGATATTCCCATTGGTGGAGCTTCAGCTGGTGGCTGTGTGGGAAAAGGGAGAAGCGAAGTGATTTCCAGGAACATGCAGGTTTTCTCTAGAGATCCCAGCTGGTTTGTGCATTCTCACTGCGCTGATGCTTGAGTGCACATTCCCACAGAGCATAGGAACTGGGGCTTCCCCAGACGTGGCTATCTCTTGCCAGGGTTCCATGACACCCCTGTTCCCACCCAAAGGTCAGGACTGGTCAGATTTCAGGGTTTGTCTCTGATTAGAAGCTGGGTGTGGTGACTGATTCAGCAATAGATTAAAACAAAGTGAAAGGAGGCCGTGAAAAGCCCAAGGGATTGATAAAGGACAGTGGGTTCTCTCTAGGTCGCTGGCTGGTACTACACAGCATGGTGCCTTCTTGGCGTGAGATTCACATGACAGCCAGCTCCTTTGTTTGTGATTTTGGCAAAGAGGCAAAGGACTAAGCAGGCCACGCAGCCTGACTGATGCTTCACCCTAGAACAGGCTGTGGCGGGCCATTGTCAGGGGACGAGGAAAGGCACGTTGCCCTGCCAGTGACCTGTAGGTAAATCAAGGCTGTCCCTGCCTAGCCCTGGCAATCCAGCACCTTTCATGAACACGGAGTTCACCAGGAACAAGTTACCTCCCCACAAACGCTGTTCTCCAAGAAAGGCCTCTGCCAAAGTCAGTTGTGAGACCGGTGCAGATGTCAGCTCAGATATTTTGCCAACTGGCATATGCTAAACTGTGAACAATTAGATTCTGGATGACATTGAGCAGGCAATGGGAGGCCTGTTTGCTACTCAGGTGTGTTGGAAACATTTATAATCCCCAACAAGCCAAAACCAACAGGCATGGTCTTTTGAAGGACACTGCAGAGCCCTCACTGCCATTCACCTGATCCATTGGGGAACAGGCCGTTCAGAAGGAAGAAGAAAGGGGTTTACAAAATGTTCCTAGGTAGAAATTAGTGGCAATGTCTTACTGACGGACAGAACAGGACAGCACAGCACCTGCGCTTAGCGCCAGCCTCAGCGACTCCTACTATCCACCTACTGAGGCTGGTCTCCCTAACACTACCTGCCTGAAAGCGAAGCAGTGCAGGACAGAGTGTACTGCTCAGTGGTTGACATTCAGAGCCACGATCAAGTGATACCTGTGCAATCTGGTAGCCGGCAGGTCAATTGGTATTAGAGAGAGACCAGGCAGTGGTCAGACTTCTCGCAGGGGGTCTGCAGCCAGGAGAGCCAGTCGAGGGGGGCAGGTTGGCAGAATAGGCAGGTGAGGTCAGGCCAGGTGGCAAGGCAGAATCAGGAGACACAGCAGGTCAGCAAGGCAGGGGCAGATGAGAAAGGTTACTGATTGATTCTTAAATTGGGGAGGGTTGTGTGTCTTTCCCTGTCACATGCGTTTTGTCAGTTCTGTTTAAATCAGCGGAGTGTTAGATATATTCTGTCTCTGGATCTTCACTCAGACATCCCTACCACTTAAACACAGGCAATGAACGCATGACACCAAGCCAGAGGCTTCCCTCTGGACCACAGGCTGATAGTGGCCTGACCTGAATCAGCTCATCTGTATTCACAAAGCCCTGGTCCCAGAGGCTCCTCCAGACATCTGCTGTGCAGCCCTTTTTGGTTTCCTGGAGCACGTAGGTTTCCTGAGACACCCTTTGCTGCAACCAGGTCTCGGCACAGCCCCTTACTTGGCAAAGTTTGGGTCACTTGCTTACTTGTTCATTTCCTGGATACAATAAGAAAGTGTGTGTGTGTGTGTGTGTGTGTGTGTGTGTGTGGTGTGTGCACATGGGCCTGTGTGTGTGTGTGTGTGTTAATCTTTGTGCAATTTATATGTAAGGGGGAAAAAGTCACGAGTAAGATCCAGGCACGGGAGACACCTGGAACCAGTCATTACAAGCCCTTGTTGCTTAGGACCTCTTGCTTACACAGGATTCTAGACTGATTCACAAAACTTTGGCCGTATTGGGATGAATCTTCAAAAAATTATTTACCATCTGATATTGAACCTCGCAGACAATTTGTCTAGATTAGAAAAGGCAACATTTTCATCAGAAGGCCCAACACATGTGCCTAGAAAATACTCCCTTCAGAGCATTTGCACATACAGACAGGTGCCTAGGTCTCCACATACACAAATGCAAGATTGAGCAGTGCACGCCCCTTTTCAAAACGGGGCGCTTTCAGCTCATCCGTACTGAGCGATCCAAGATACCAGTGCCGAGGGAGTGCCCACACTTTATGCCCTGCGGAGACACGTGCCAAATTCAGCTGATACTGAGTCATTAGCACGGCACCTGTACATGGCTAGGGTAAGGTTTCTGTGCATGTGAAATGTGGCATTTATTTGAGAGTGAGATCAACTACAATTAGAAAATGGCTCTACACTGCTGCTTGCAACCTCTGAAGTTTAGGATGGCTGTAGAATCCAGACTGAACTACTTCAAGTAAACGGTGTCCACTGAGAGCTTGATTTAAGACAGTGTAAATATATTTAATGTTTTGCAGGGAAAAAAGGAAGGGGCTGACAAGGAAACAGATCATCCTTACGCAAAGGAGGAAACTCAGCGAAGGAATTCAGAGGGCTGCCTTTCAAATGGTTAGCATGTAGGTAAGATTCATAGCTCTCAAAATAAGAGACCCCAAGCCCAGCTGATGTTCCTTCTGCCAGCTGGGTTGGAACTGGATCAAGAGAAGGCAGACTCTAGTTGGCCTTCTTCAGTAACGTCTGATGAGACTATCTGAGAGAACTTACTTAATATGTCTCAAGAAACACTCTGGGTCTGCACTGTCCAGGTAGTGAGGACCTCATAGAAGAAATGGTTGTAGAAGACAACCTTGGTTTGAGTGATCATGAGATAATTCAGTTCAAACTAGATGGAAGGATAAACAAAAATAGATCTGGGACTAGGGTTTTTAACTTCAAAAGGGCTAACTTTAAAGAATTAAGGAAATTAGTTAGGGTAGTGGATTGGACTGAAGAACTTGTGGATCTAAATGTGGAGGAGGCCTGGAATTACTTTAAGTCGAAGCTGCAGAAACTATCAGAAGCCTGCATCCCAAGAAAGGGGGAAAAAACCATAGGCACGATGAGCCTTGTAGACCAAGCTGGATGAGCAAGCATCTCAGAGAGGTGATTAAGAAAAAGCAGAAAGCCTACACGGAGTGGAAGATGGGCAAGATTAGCAAGGACAGTTACCTTAGTGAGGTCAGAACATGTAGGGATAAAGAGAGAAAGGCCAAAAGCCATGTAGAGTTGGACCTTGCAAAGGGAATTAAAACCAATAGTAAAAGGTTCTATAGCCATATAAATAAGAAAGCTCCTCATTCGCCTTATTAAGATGAGGCAAGTACTTATTTAGCTATGGGCATGCCTAGGTTATCTTAACCTCCATTTCATCTCCATGTTTAGCGGTCACTTTTCCTTTTTATGTTT
>NC_133782.1:1700444-1722998 GCF_003597395.2 Chelonoidis abingdonii
GCCTTCCTCTGCAGCGTGGGGCATGGGTCACTTGCTGGTGGATTCTCTGCAGCTTGAGGTCTTCAAACCACAATTTGAAGACTTCAGTAACTCAGACATAGGTTAGGGGTTTGTTATAGAAGTGGAAGGGTAGGATTATGTGGTCCCTTCTGACCCTAAAGTCTATGAGTCTATGAGTCTATGAAACAGCAACTGTGAGTGGGGTACAGAGAAGGGACAGGCATGTGAAAGGGATGGTTGGGTTGCTGGACTTAAGAACCTGAGGGGAAAAGGACACTGCCCACCCTACTTGGGGGTGGGTCTTTTGCTCATGGTTTACATTTATGAGCCCTGTGTATGGTGTTTCCCCAAATTAATGCTGCATTATTTCCTTTCTTTTAAT
This sequence comes from Chelonoidis abingdonii, assembly GCF_003597395.2. NCBI lineage: Eukaryota > Metazoa > Chordata > Testudines > Testudinidae > Chelonoidis > Chelonoidis abingdonii. The sequence goes on from NC_133782.1 coordinate 1,700,827, forward strand.
AAAAGTGTTTTGCTGCACTCAGACTCTGTGCTTGCGAGTGGGAAGTATTGCCTTTGAGAGGCACCCAGGGGGTGAGTGTAATTGTCCCAGGTCACTGGGCGGGGGTTCAAGGTTTGTGTTGTGTTGGTGAAAAGGAACCCTAAATACTGAACCCAGCCCTTCCTGCTACCCACTCTGACTGGCAGAAGGGTTACACAAGAAAATCATGATGTGCATTCCTAGAAAGAATAAATCACACTCTTTCCTTCCTTGGCCTTAGCACGGGACAGGAACCTCTGTGCAGCACAAGCCTTCAGCTGGTATTGGGGGTTTAGCACATGGAGGTGAAAGTCATTGGCTGTATCTTGAATCTAATGGCTTCGGAAATGCCCTTATGTGGCCTCCTCCATGTTCTTTGTGGCGAAAAGCTGTGCCAAGGACATTTAATCACCAGACTGCAAGTTGGTGGTTGCCTAGGGACTAGTGATCATGACCTGATTGCATTCAATCCGGGAAAACAGAGGGCAGTTCCAGCCAGTAATAAAAAGGTTTGGTGCTTCACAGTGGTCAGTGTCCCAAAGCTGACGAAAACTATGAACAAAACTGATTGGGAGGAAAATTTTACACAGAAAAATGCAAATGAAAATAGTGAGTTCTTTAAGCAGAATTTATTAGGAGGCCCAAAAGCCAGGACTCTACCTCAAGGAAGTAAAAATTTGGCTAAAAGCCCTCCTGGTCCAGTGGAGTAGTGAAAGCAGCAATTAGAAAATAAAAAAGCCACATATAATAAGTGTGTGTGTGTGTGTGTGTGTGAGAGAGAGAGAGAGAAATGTATAGTTCACGATATAAATCAGAAATTGTGAAGTATAGAAAATTGATAAAGGAAGCTAAAGATATTACAGAAAAATCTATGTCTGGGAGGGGTAAAGACAATACTAAGGAGTTTTTTTAAGTGAATTAGGAACAAAAGAAATCCTAGCAATGATATAGGCCAATTACTAGAAGGAAATGGTAAAACAGTTAATGCAGAAAAGGTAGAAATGTTTGATAAATATTTCTGTTCTGTATTTGGAAAGAAGCAGGATGATATGTTTGTATCACATGATGAATGGAGTACATTCCAATCTATTAGTAACCAAGGAGTATGTTAAACAGCATGTACTAGGGATAAACATTTGTATATCAGCAGCCTGGACAACTTGCACACAAAAGTCTGAAAAGAGGTGGCAGAGAATCTCTCTCTTTGATGTTCATTTTTAGTAAAACCTGGAATATCAGGGAAATGCCAGAGGACTGGAAGAGGGCTAATTTTGTGCCAACATTCAACAAGGCAAGCAGGATGACTGGCCAGTTAGCCTGACATCAGTCCTGAGCAAAATAATAGAAAATCTGATATAGGATTTAATTAATAAAGAATTAAAGGAATCTAATTAGATCCAGGCAACAAGTGTTACAGAAAATAAGTCTTGTCCAACAAACTTGATTTCATCTTTGATGAGGTTACAAGTCTGGTTGCTAAGGATAACTGCCTGGATGTCCCAGACTTGGACTTTTGTAAGGCATTTGACTTTGTACTGCATGACATTCAGATTAAAAATTAGTGCTACACCGTACCAATAAATCACCCATTAAATGGCTTGTGAACTGGCAAACGGACTGATCTCAAGTAGTTGTCAATGGGGAATCACCATCAAATGGGGGTGTTTCTCATGGGATTCCACAGGGACCAGTGCTGGTCCCAACGCTGTTTGACATTTTCATCAGTTACCTGGAAGTAAATATAAAATCACTGCCGATAAAATTTGCAGATAACACAAAGATTCGCTGAATAGTAAAAATGATGAGGACGGGCCTGTCAGACAGAGCAGTTGTGGTTACTTGGTCTGCTGGGTCCATTTTAATAGAATGTGTTTTCATACAGACAAGTGCACAGTTACACGTCTCGGGACAGGAATGCAGAGCATTCCTTCAGACTGGAAAGCAGGGACTCTGAAAAGGATCTAGTGGTCACGATGCACCAGCAACTCACCAGGAGTTCCCTGTGTGATGCTGGGGCAGACGGGGCTAATGTGATTCTTGGAGATCTAAACAGGGGAGTAGTGAGTCAGAGCAGGGAGGTGATTTACCTCTGTAAAGGGCACTGGTGAGACCGATACTGGATCCTGTGTCAGCTCTGAGGTCCACATTTTGGACAAGGTGCAGAAAAGAGGCACAAGAGCTGGACAAAATGGCTGAAAATGAGCCAGTGACTGAGCTCAATCTGCTTTGCTTATTGGAACGAAGGCTGAGAGGTGACTTTGTACAGTGTGTCAGTCCTGTGTCCGAAAGGGCTCTCAGAGGAGAAAAGCAGCCTGAGAGCCCATGGCTGGATGCTTCTGCCAGACGTAAGTGAGTTGTTTCACTACAGGGACAACGGAGAGAAATTTGAGGGCTGTGATCTAGGTCAGACCAGATTATCTCACAGTCCCTTCGGGGCTTGAACTCCCTACGTTGATGCAGGAGCTCAGACTAGTAACCAGACTGGTCCCTCCTCACCTTACAATCCAGGAAGAACAGTGACCTGACCCCACAGGCCTGGAACCAGGTCCTCTCATTCCATTGCCAGCTGGCTGAGGGGGAAAGGATGGAACCAAACACAACGCACCCTTCTGAACTGATGAGGGGACGGGACAAAGGAGGAGGAGGCAGCGCAGTATGAGAGATGAGCCTGGATTTGAATGTTTTGTTAAAAATAAAAACACTCGAGACTTCACCAAAATCCTTCCCAGGCAGCCACATGGGGCTGGATTTTTAAACCACTCAGACATGAGATTCCTGTGATGACACATGAAAACTGGGTAACAGTGTGTGCAAAGTGCTAACAACTGTCACTTGCATGTTCAGTCTCTGTAACAGTGCATGCAAGTTATGTCCTGTGTGCTTGAAAGTCTATCCAAGAGCCAATCTGAAATGTCCACCCTTAGATTAAGGAGAATAAATGCCTGTCCACTGGGGATGGATTATGGGTACAGCCTCAGAGGAGTAGAATCTGACATTTCTTTTTTGGCTCTCTGAAAGGATACTGAGCACAGCTGCTAAGAGAAGATGAATCAGGACTGGATTTTGGTACTCACCTTGAATTTATTCCTCTGGCTCCTCCTGCAGCAGTAGAAGCACCCGAGAAGGATTTCTGTTCGCAGTTGGAATAGACTCTGGGGGCTGTCTGACTGCAGGCTGGAATGTAGTTTCCTCTGCACTGCTCTACACTGAGAGCTCTGCATTTTGGGTTTATTATTGGTAATAAAATTAGCCTTGTGTAACAGGGACAAAATATCTCAACCCAAGCTGCAGCAACCCCATAGACCAGGAGGGAAAGGAGACAGTAAAAACATATGGGCAGGAGGGAAATTCCACTGGGCAGGCAGGGGAGTTGGGAAGATGCTCTGTTGTGGTAACAATTTAAGCTCTGAGGCCTGGTGGCTCTGGACAGGGGAAGGTTCAGCAGTGAGGAATATCCCATAGTGAGCTGCACGGTGCTCCTGCGGGGGCTCAGGGGATGACTGGTGTGCCTCAGGGAAAATGGGTGTTGCTACAAGAGAAGTGACCAAACTGTCTCCATTTGCCCCTAGGTTTTTCTCCTGTGGTGACTGAATGTGAATAGTACCATGAGAACTTTATTAACTCAACCAGTACCCTGCGCTTACCCAGCTGCAGGCCTTTCACAGGAGGACCACAAAGCACTTCGAGATTGTTAATTAACAGCCTCACAGCTTCCCGGGAGGTGGTAAGTACTGTTATCCCCATTTTGCAGATGAATGGAAGTTAGACACAGGGGAGTTAAGTAACCTGCCTAATGGCAAGCAATGAGTCAATGGCAGGGTAAGGAGTAGAGCCCAGTAGGTCTGATGCCAAGTCCTGTGCTATAACCACTAGACAACACATCCACTCCATGGTCAAAGTTGCCAGGACTGGAAAGACAAAGCCAACCCAGTTTCAAAAGAGCTGGTTTTACTCAGCATCTGCTTTTTCATGGCTATTTGTGTGGTGGTTTTCCAGATATATGATCCCCAGGGGCTTTCCCAGCGGCCCGAGAAGTCTAGGACTCACGAGTTCCATGGGCAAAATGAGATTAGTTGTTGAGGGGTCCTGGGCCAAGTTCTGTGACTCTGTATCTTCAGAAGAAAAGCTGCCATGTCTGGACACTTGAAAGTATTGGGCTGCTTCCGGCATCTTACCCCAGTGCTGCTGACCACATGTGCTGTGGGCTGAGCAAGGCCCATCACCCAGGGACTCACTCACGCTGTCCCAAGGAAACTGGCCAGGGTTTGGGCAAGAGGCTTGGGAAGGAAGGGTCAGAGGAGGCTTCTGAGGGGGTGCCCCATGGACGCTTTCTAAAGCCTTCGTGCTGGGATTCTGAGCCAGGGCTTCTCTCTGTTCAAGATCAGCTCCACATGCAGCACTCAGGGGAGACTCTTCAGCTGTTATAGAGCCTTGATAAATACATCTGCCCTCCTGCACATCCTTGCAGTACAAGGAGTCTTGCTGAGAACACCTGGGGTCCCTGGGATCTATACCTAGGGCAGAGTCTGTGGGCAGATGTGGTTTTAATACTATCTCACTCCTTGCTCTGCATCCTGATTCTTTAACTTGTGTCTTGCTTTCTGCTGTTGCTTGGGCAGGGTTGGAAGTTGATTTGCAAACATGAGGAGCTTTATCTTGGACTCTGGGGCCTGATTTAGAGGCAGCTGAGCTGAAAGAATCCTCCTCCCCACTACAGTCTGGCTCAAATCCTTGGGCCTCCTTGAATTTTTCCAGTATCTCCTCAAGGATCTGCCTGGTTTCTTGACACTTCTGCGATGCCTTGTTCCACACTCCTAGTCCTCTGCAGCTGTGCATGGTGTAGGCTTGTACCTTCATCTCCTGGAACCTCTCTGCTGAAAACTCCACCGATAGCTTCTGTAACAATTTCTCTAGGCATTGTAGGGCCTCCCGACTTGCTGGCTGTCCCTCCCCAAGCTTCACATGAGCCATGTGAGGTTTGCAGTCAAGGTTAAGCAATGTTATCTAGAAAACAGAGCAATAGTTGGTAGTTTTTCCTTGTCGCTCATCTAGAACTTGCTGTCTCTCCTCCCCCAGGATCCCACTCGCTGCTGGTGCAAGAACCTTCTCTTATACCTCTTATAACTGCAACATCCTTCCCATGCTCTCCATCTAGTGAACTTTTCTCTCTCTCTCTCCAGACCTCATTTCCCACTTGCTTATTTATCCCTCTGTAACTTCTCTCATCCCCTGTTCTGCTGCAGCCCCTCCACACTGACCTCCTTCTGGAGTCCTACAGAAATTCCATGATAATCACCAACGTTGAGTTTCTCCACTGGTTTGTCTCTACCAGTGTCAGGAGAGCATATCCTTGGGGAGGAGGTGGGGAACTCCGTTTCCTTGCTATGCAATTGGTGCTGGGGCTCTCAAACTACTTCCCTTCTCATACATTTCACACTGCCCTACAGATTCTCATCAGGCTGAGAGCAATGTTGGTCTGGTTCCAGTTTGCTGCAGGGTAACAATATGGAGCAGTTAGCTTAGCACAGTCACCTTGTCGTAGAACCTGCAGAGGTTGAGCAGAGTTTCCAGCTCAGCCTGCTGCCGCTTCAAGTTTGTGTAGAAACTCCTCAGTTTGGCCTGCACGGTACCTCTGGCTGCCTGGAAGGCTTGTGTCTCGGGGAACATGGAGCCTTGGAACTCAGCAGCTTCCTTACACAGCACAAGTCCATGGTTGTAGTGAGCCTAAAGGAGGATACAAGGAAAATGATCTATTCCTAAACAGGCTCTGCTGTCTTAATTGTGGGGGCCTCGTTTGCTGAGGGCCAGCAGCTCGGCTGCTGGAAGATTCCAGCATCAAAGTCAGAGGAATGTTCTCTGTTTAGGCACAAGCCATTTCTGGGTGCAAGGAAGCAGAAGAGAATCATTCTGTCTTGGGAGGAAATAAGAATGGAGGGTCTCATTCTACACTCCCCACGCTGAGACCTCATTTAATTTGGTGCAGTGCACGGGGCTGCTTGTTTGGATCAATTAACCAGAAGCCTCAGTCTCCATAGAACCCTATCCTGAGTGTCCCCATACAGCACTGGACCTTCCTTGGAACAGAACGACTGCCCTCCAGAGCTGGAGGCTGGGAGAAGGGATGAGGAGGCAGGAGTGTTAGGGGTCGGAGCCCATACGTGGTCCAGAAGTATAAGGATTGTCTCACATTTGGGACTAGTGCTGTGCAACACTGGGAACCTCCTTGCAAAAATTTGACCTGACAATTAAATGTTGATAGGCCCATTATCGCAAAAATGGTCAAAAATGGTATTTTCTGCAGCTCTATAACAATACTGGGCCATTTGTAATGAAATTGCAATGCAATGTGAGAAGCTCTAATTCTGGGGTTTTCGTATTTCATTCTGAGTATCTGGCAAAGAGCCCTAGCAAGGACCACGTTCCAGACATAGGCAATATAGTTATAGCTAGGATACAGGTTATAGAAAAGCATCCTCAAACATACTGTAGCCTGCATCAAGAATTCCTTGAACTGCTGGTAGGATCTCTCTGGGCTGTCCAGGCTCCATTCCTCAGTGCTCAGCTCACGGAGCCGAGAATCTCCTTCATCAATCCAGCAAGTGAGCTGTAAGAAGAAATAAATAGGGTTTCCATGAGATCTCAGTTATTTAACAGCTGCCACGTCCCTAGGAATTTCCCCTCCTTCCCTTGGGTCATCCAGATTTCACAGAGTTTGTGAACAATTTTTTCCCAGTAACCTAGTAATTAAAATCTGGGCTTCAAGAAGATCTTGTTGTTCTCTAGGTTCCCTTGGTATCAGTAGCCCAGGCTGTGGGCAGAGAAGTTTGTTTGTTTCACTCAACTCTGAGCTGAAGCAAAGAAATCTTTTGCTCTGTCACTTAGTGGCTGGGTCCTGAATTTGATGAATGAGATTCAGCAAGTGTTGCCATAGCATCCAAGGTGCAATCTGACCTTTCGGGCAGCATGTCATGAGGAGAGCACTCACCTTGCCAAATTCTGCCTCAAACTCCCGGATCTTTCGGATGAACTCCAGGCTCTCCAGGCAGCTGTTGGATTTTGTCACCAAAGTGTGAACTTCTTCTTCCACTTGGTTGTAGAGGCCCATGGCTGAGTCCATGCTGTTCCTTAAGAACAAAAAGGGTGACAAATATATCTGGCCCATCTCTGTTCACCTACAGCATATCAGCCTCTCGTATGTGAGGAGACCATCCATCCCTCCTAGAATTAGAGCTACAGGTCAGGCACAATTCCTAGTAAAGAAATCAACAGAAGGAGTCCTCTGAGCATCACAATCCCTTAACTGGGGAGAGGGGAACCCTAACCTATTGCCATGTGCTCCCTGGAGTTGGGTTCTAGTTATGACCCTGATGCACACTGTTGGGTGCTGAGAAAGGTCATGTGCAAAGATTGCTCTGCTGATTGGCACGGTGGCACCGAAAGATTGCACGTGCAGAGTGGAAGAGCCTCAGTCCCGTTCTGCCGCACTGTAGCCCAGCGTGGGAGCCAGAGCTGAGGTCACAAGGGTTCTAATTTGTAGGTGATGCTTTGCCACAAGCTGAGCCAAGCTGCTAATGTTTCTAATTCTATTAACACACCAGGGGACTCTGGATTTGCACCTGTCCAGAAAACCTCATTGTATTGCTCTGTGTGGGACCAGTTTGTGCCCACAGACTGGCCGGCCCTGGGGCAAGGAACATGCTACTCTCCAGGTGTGTGGAGCCCTGAATAGCTGCAGGTATAATGTCAGGTGATTGCAGATGTCCAGTAATCTCCCAGTTACATCGAGCAGGTTGGAGTTGGATGTTGGATACCAGAGGGAGGGATGGCACTTGCTAACTCTGCTCTCTGTCCCCTTGGAAATATCCTCCACCCCAGCCTGACACTGTCACAGCCAGAGGCAGAGGAGCTCAGGCAAAGGAGTCGGGGACAAGTGGAGTGATCTGAGGGAGAAGGAAACTGGCAGGTTTTGTGGTGTGCAGCTGGCTGGAAGCAATGTGACAGTATTGGGGAGCAGCGCCATCTAGCAGTCCCACTGGAAAATAAAATGAAATAACATTGGATGACATCTGTTTAAATTGCATGGAATGGAGCTCTGCAGGGGACAAGAGCTCCGTCTTCCCAGTGACACGGGCACATGTTCTCAGCCCAGGGAGAAAATCCTCACCCTGCTGAAGCCAGCGGTGCCTTGTCGCCTTCCAGGCCTGGGCTGAGCGGGGCGATGGAACCACTCCTGGGAGCTTGGACCTCCAGCTTGGTGGGGAGCTGGCAGAGGTAGGCCTGGGGGAGCAGGTGGTGGTGGGAATACCTTGAAGGGCTGGCGAGAAGCTTGTGCCGGTGGGTAATGGACTGCATTGTCCCCAGAGAACGGACGAGGAGCAGGGGCTCTGCAATGCCAAAGGCATGAGCATCCTGAAGCCAGTAGGGTGAGAGCTCGGTGCTCCGTGTCCCTCTTCTGGGGCAGGGATGGCTCCAGTCTCCGTACCTGACATCCGGTGAGAAACTGAGCCGGGATGCCTCCTTCCTCAGCCTGGCCAGCGTGGCCCCACCCTCTCTCTGCAAGCTGACTAGCTGCACGTTGCTGAGCACTGTCTTCATCAGCTCTCTGTATCTCTCCGTGTACTCGGCTGCCTCCTGCCCAAGGATCAGAGACACACACGCTTGTCACTGCAATTGCCCTTTGCCCCATCACCCTCTGAATCAACAGCACCAAGTCGGCTGTCAGGGGCAAAAGTAAGAGGGGACAGAGCCTGAGGTCGGAAAAGGCCTCCGACCTGGGGAACATTTCCACCAAGGGAACTCTATTTTACCCTGGGACAAAATGGAGTTAAATGCCACGTGCCACGTAAAACACACATTGTCCTGCAAAGAGCCCTGGAGGAGCTATCTGAATCACAGACTGCCTAGGTCAGTTGCGGAAGCTCCTTCACTGGAGGGTTTCGAAAGGAGGCTGGAGCCATCTGTCTTGGAGGGTTTAGACACAAGTCCTGCACCATGGCAGGGGGTTAGACTAGACGACCCTTGAGGTTCCTTCTAACCCTATGGTTCTGTGGTCCCTTGGTCAGAGGATCCCAATGTGCTTTCTGAGCATGAGACAGTAACAAATCTGTGCAGAGATCACTTCATTCACCACTGACTGCAGCCACCTTTGGGGTGCAACATGGCAGCTGTCTGTGTCCAGTGGGACCTGCACAGGGGCTTCAGGTGGGCCGCTTGGAATGATATGGACTGGAATTTGACAGGGCACCAGAGTTCACGCTCCTCCTCTTGCAGACCTTCCCATGGAATGTGCAGTGACCACAAGTAATCAGGGCGCTGGTGTTAAGTCTTAGCCAATAGACAGCATCTTCAGCAGAACAGTGCATCATACCAGCCAGGTGTCCCGTGCCAGCACAGATTCACTATGGCCGCTGCATGCAGTTCCTTGCAGGTCTCCCATCCAAGCAGTGACCCAGTCTGACCTGACTTAGCTTGTGGGCTGTGCCAGCTGAACAGCACAAGGCTGGCTTAAATATAATAATTGATTCTTTGCTCTTAAATACTGATTACATAGCAAGCAAAGGCTGTGGGAGAGATTCACTGCTGCTTTTGATCAAAGGCACCTAGAGAGTTCCTCTGGCTCTCCCGGTGGGCAGGAATGGCCCAGGGCTGGATTGCCACTGGGCATCAGGAGATGGCAGCACAGTGCACTTGCTGTTGTTTTGGGGGATAACTGCGTCAGAGCTGGATGCAGGTTATCCTGTCTGGAACTCGGAAGCATGTTACCTGCATATCCTCTGGGAAGTCGCCCTTCTCCAGTTCCTGGATGGAGCTCTGCAGTAGCTTGGAGGCCTGCTTGAGATCTGCCACGAAGGGATGCAGCTTCTACAGAGAAGCAAACACAAGTTGGCCTGTCCCAGGCCAGGAGGGCTGGCAGATGGATGGCAAGACAGGCTTAGAGTAGAGAGGGGGAATAGGTTTAGATTGTGTGAATGTATAAACAGATGGACAGTAGTTTAATGGCTGATAGGGAAAGAAGCAGGTGGAAATATGGATGAATAGCAGTGCAGCCAATAAGCAGGGTGGGAAGGTTAACTGCAGGGAGACATTGTAGATAATATATTTCTAAGCAGAACTGAGGTAGCTACGGATACTTAGCTCAAGTTCTGGGCCTTCTTGTTGATTTCTTGAACTTGTGCGTAATACACGTGAAAACCGCTGCTTGCTTCAGGGCATCCCATGGGAATCCTCCCCCTGATCTCTCTCTCTCTCACACACACACACACACATATGCAATTTTTGTGATACATTGAAACAGGGATGTACTTATTGTGATGCAACCAGTTGGCATAACCTGCAACCAGATTCACTCTCTCCCCGCAGTCGGGTGTTATGCTGTTATTGCAGTACCAGGAGCCTGTGCATTCTCGTACATTGTCTTTCTGCATTACCAAGGTACCAGGGATTTGCCAGTGATCGTCACTGTGAGTGTTATGCCCCCTGAGAAGCAAGTCCCTTGCTGAGGGGAAAGGGCTGCTGCAAACACAAGGGGAAAGCTGAAGGCCATGATAATAGACACCTGGAAGAATTGAACCCACTCGCCGTGGTTGTAAGGGAAAGTACCATCCAAGTCTGGTGTCAGCTGGGTGCTGTCGACATAGCGGCCCAGAGCTCTGAGGGAAGTCAGCAGCTCCACCTGCAGGAGGGAGGGACACGGCTTTAAATTCTGTGGTGAGCTCTTACAGAGGCAAGTGAGAGTGGTGGGTAAGAGTTTGGTTTGGCAAAGCTTCCCCAAGGGGATCCTGCAGCCTTTGGGCATGAAAATCCCTCTCTCCTTCTCCAAAGGATCCTGGCCGCCTGAATCTGCAAAGCGGGGCTGGAAGAGTCAGAAGGAGAAGCTGCTGGCTGAGATTCCCAGCTGTCCACTCCTGCCTGGCTGTGCTGTAAATCCTGAATCCCACATGCAATGTGCTGGCTAGATGCATGCAGCTGTGTCTCCCTATAGCAAGCAGAACCGCCTGCTAGTTATCGGCAGCAAATGAGTCAGTTCCTCTGTTGGCTCAGAGGAAGAGGGGCTTGTTTGGGTAGGTCCTGGTTCCATCCCGAAGCAAGACCCTGGGGTCTGTGTGCAGCTGCGGTTTCTTACATGCAGTCTTTATTCAGGCAAACGCCCGCTGAGTACAGACCTTAGGGTGTTGTCACTGGGAACTTGACCCAAAGCCCACTGAAGCGGCTTCAACAGGCTTTGCATGAGGCCTGGAGAGGAAAACTGTTGCCCTTGGCATTTTAGCAGTTCTGGTTCCTTCCCAAGAGCCTGAACCCAGCACTGGCTCAGAAGAAGTCACTGTCTCTAAGTGGAGCTCCCTGGGGCTCTGTGGTTTTCGAATGCACAGCAGAACGCTGGCATTTTAGTAAACCTGCCAGGACAGCCAAGCTGCGTAATCAAACTTATTAATATTTCACACTATATTAATTAAACAGAGCAGCCTTAAAAGAACAATAAACTCTTTCAAGTTGTGAGTTATTATCCTAATGCCCGTGTCCAGCATGTGGAAGTAACTGGGAAAGTCCTTGGCTTCCCCTGGGTGGCTGCAGTCCATTACTGCCGTCAGACAATGTGAGGACTGCAAGAATTACCTGCCTGGGACACAGACAATAAGATAAAGGCCCCACAGACAGAGAGAAGGGCACCTCTCCCTGCTCCTCATGCGAGACAGGATCCAGGTATTTCATAACAAGGGTGAGGACTGTGCACGTGGGCAGACTCTACTGACAATGTCATGGGAATAGTAGAACCTGAGCTCTTGCAGCGTGATCAGGACAGACAGAATCCATCTAGTCACTGCTTCTGCTGGCACAGATGGAGCCCCGGTGAGCTAGGCCTAGGTGGAGATGAGGTGCGGGAGCACCTCAGCCTAGCTCCATCCCCTTGACTGCAGACATGAGGGAGGAAAGGAAGGAACCCTCCGTCAATACAGACTCTGTCCTCCTAGCAGGAGAAGGTAGAAATAGTATAAAGATGAAGCTAGGAAGCAGCAGTAGAAGACGCTGCTCCAGTGCTCACCTGTATTCCAGGTAACTTCTCCAGGTGTGCAGCCGTCTCCTTGTCTGCCAACAGCAACACACCATGGATGGTGGCAGGTGAAGATCTCTGCAGGGGAGGGAAGAGTAAATGTCACTCCTTGCAATACAAAAGATGTTAAGAGTAACTAGAAGAAACTCAAAGAAAGTGGGGGTCCCTTAATGAATGAGGGAGGCAACCTACTGACAGAGGATGTGGAAAAAGCTAATGTACTCAACGCTTTTTTTGGCCTCTGTCTTCACAAACAAGGTCAGCTCCCAGACTGCTGCACTGGGCAGCACAGTATGGGGAGAAGGTGACCAGGGGACTGTTTAGAAAAGCTGGACGAGCACAAGTCCATGGGGCCGGATGCACTGCATCTGAGGGGGCTAAAGGAGTTGACAGATGTGATTGCAGAGCCATTGGCCATTATCTTTGAAAACTCATGGCGAATGGGGGAGGTCCCGGATGACTGGAAAAAGGCTAATGTGGTGCCCATCTTTAAAAAAGGGAAGGAGGAGGATCCGGGGAACTACAGGCCAATCAGCCTCACCTCAGTCCCTGGAAAAATCATGGAGCAGGTCCTCAAGGAATCAATTCTGAGCAGTCAGAGGAGAGGAAAGTGATCAGGAACAGTCAGCATGGATTCACTAAGGGCAAGTCATGCCTGATTAACCTAATTGCCTTCTATGAGGAGATAACTGGGTCTGCAGATGAGGGGAAAGCAGCAGATGTGTTATTGCTTGACTTTAGCAAAGCTTTTGATACGGTCTCCCACAGTATTCTTGCTGGCACATTAAAGAAGTATGGGCTGGATGAATGGACTATAAGGTGGATAGAATGTTGGCTAGATGATCGGGCTCAACAGGTAGTGATCAATGGCTCCATGTCTAGTTGGCAGCCGGTATCAAGCGGAGTTCTCCAAGGGTCGGTCCTGGGGCCGGTTTTGTTCAATATCTTCATTAATGATCTGGAGGATGGCATGAACTGCACTCTCAGCAAGTTTGCAGATGACACTAAACTGGGAGGAGTGGTAGATATGCTGGAGAGTAGGGATAGGATCAGGGCCGGCTCCCAGGGTTTTGCCACCCCAAGCAGCCAAAAAAAAAAAACCAAAAAGCCGCGATCGTAATCTGCAGCAATTCAGCGGGAGGTCCTTCTCTCCGAGCGGGAGTGAGGGACCCTCCGAATTGCCGCCAAATCCCTGAAAGTGCCGCCCCACTCCGGAGTTGCCGCCCCAAGCACCTGCTTGATAAGCTGGTGCCTGGAGCCAGCCTTGGATAGGATACAGAAGGACCTAGACAAATTAGAGGACTGGGCCAAAAGAAACCTGATGAGGTTCAACAAGGACAAGTGCAGAGTCCTGCACTTAGGACAGAAGAATCTCATGCACTGCTACAGCCTAGGGACTGAGTGGTAGGCAGCAGTTCTGCAGAAAAGGACCTAGGGGTTACAGTGGACGAGAAGTTGGATATGAGTCAGCAGTGCACCCTTGTTGCCAAGAAGGCTAACGGCATTTTGGGCTGTATAAGTAGGGGCATTGCCAGCAGATTGAGGGATGTGACCATTCCCCTCTATTCGACTTTGGTGAGGCCTCATCTGGAGTACTGTGTCCAGTTTTGGGTCCCACACTACAAGAAGGATGTGGAAAAATTGGAAAGAGTCCAGCAGAGGGCAACAAAAATGATTAGGGGGCTGGAGCACATGACTTATGAGGAGAGGCTGACGGAACTGGGATTGTTTAGTCTGCAGAAGAGAAGAGTGAAGGGGGATTTGATAGCTGCTTTCAACTACCTGAAGGGGGGTTCCAAAGAGGATGGAGTTTGGCTGTTCTCAGTGGTAGCAGATGACAGAACAAGGAGTAATGGTCTCAAGTTGCAGTGGGGGAGGTTTAGGTTGGATATTAGGAGAAACGTTTTCACTAGGAGGGTGGTGAAGCACTGGAATGGGTTCTCTAGGGAGGTGCTGGAATCGCCTTCCTTGGAGGTTTTAAAGGTCAGGCTTGACACAGCCCTGGCTGAGATGATTTAGTTGGGGATTGGTCCTGCTTTGAGCAGGGGGTTGGACTAGGTGACTCCTGAGGTCCCTTCCAACCCTGAGATTCTATGATTCTATGGTTCTATGACATCCTCTGCTTACTCTGCATGTGACAGTCAGTCCTGGCATTGGGAAACACTCACCAACTACGGGACTGTCCTGTTGTGAGCGGGAGAGCCTCATATCCTGAGCAGTTCAATGCTGCTGTTAGAAGCCAGAGAAAAAGCTCCTGAGCAGAGCTGGGTGGGAAATGCACCCCATTTCCCCTAATCCAGTCACTTGGGCCAGAACCTGTGTAGAACAGGACAGCGCATCCACACCCTGGCTGTGTCCATCTCCCATGAGCAACCCAGCAAAAAGCAGCAGGGGAATTTCTATGAAAAATTCTATATGCATACTAGAACAGCATGGACGGTCATCCAGGCTGGGGACAGAATGAATATCATGGGTCTTATCTGACCAATCACAAATGAGCACAAAGCTCACTGAAGAGACCTAAAGCAAACCCCTGCAAAATGCAGAGTTGATGGGAGCTGTGTTGGTGACAAACTCTCAGCCCCTGTGCAGGAACACAGGGCACTTCTCTGAGTTGCCCTGGGCTCAGGCACTAAACACCTCCATTAAGGTGCAGGGTAATTATTGCAGAGTCATTCTGGCAGGTGGGCCCAGTTAATGCCAGCCAGGACTTGCAAGGGGCCCAGGAGGTCCTGCCGGGAATCCTTAGGAGCAGCTGTGAGAGGTAGAGATGTACGTGGTGCTGTTGTGTTTGAATTCCAGGTATGGGATAAGCTTGGACATGAGGTCAGGGTCTGGGTGCTCCAGAGAAACGTAGTAACCCCTGATTGACAAGTGACTTGGGCTGGGGTTTGGACAAAGGATTTTCTCTGCTGGTTTTAGAGTGTGAAGAGACAGAGAGGTTGGGGACGGACAGATGCACATCTCCTGGCTACATGAGCTAAGCCTAGCATGATTTTGGGGTAGCAATGAGCATCTTTTGTGCCCGGGGGACTATAAACAGTGCTTTGAGTCTGGTCCTCCACGTGTGCGATCTGTGTATCCACAGGTGGCAAGCAGAGAATTGTAGTGGCAACTTGAGACCAGACAACCAGGAAAGTGCTGGAGTGCAGCACTGACCTCTCAGACAGCTGTGGGGGGCCAGATGCATTGACGGTTCCCCAGGAGATCAGTAACTGGGACTGTGAAGGAGGAGACTGGGCAGGTATCCCAGGGACAGCAGGGGTATGCAGTGTTTCCTAGATAAATATATCCCACTCCAACAGAGGGTAACAGAAACCTGCCTGAGTAAATGATCTTGGGGATGCTTAGGGCAAAGAGTGTGGATGAGATCAAAATTTTGGCCTCAGGGCATCGCAGACAAAGGGACTGTCATAGGATCAGCTGTAGGTCAGCAGGAACCTGCTCACAGGTCCCCACTCAATGCAATACACTCCAGAGGGAATTCGAGAGGTGCTTTAGGGACAACACTGCTGAACTTTACTGATTAGCTGGACAGAGGATCTCGCCCACACAAATCGATTGTGCTTTCCTGGGCCCTCTTATCCCTCTGAGCTCACGACTGTACAGAGACCAATATGTACCTGGACTGATCTGAATGCTGTGTGCAGGGTCGGGGAGGGAGGCTGTCTCCTGGCATCCACCACAATGGTCAGCCCTCTGTCCCTTGCTTCCCTCCTTGGAATGAAATAAACCACAGTGAGCTCCCATTGGAAGAAGAAAACAGCATTAATTGAGACCCTCAGCAGCTGATTTGGGGTTCCCCATCCGTGCTGGAGAGGAAATGCCCCACTTTCCTGAAGGCACCGTCCTGGGGTGTGTGCCTGCGCTGCAGTGGGGAGCAAGTCTCCCAGCTCGGGCAGACGGACTTGTGCTAGAGAGCTCGTACTAGTGCACCAACAGTAGCAAAGCGGGCAGTGGAGGCAGCAGCTTCGATGCTCCGGCCCACCTCACCCCCTGGGCATTAGAGCCCGAGGTTCAGCCCACGCTGAACGTCCATATTTCTGGTTTTAGCACACTCGCTCGAGCCCACCGGCATGAGTCTATCTGCTAGGCTGGGAGCTCACTTGTCGCTCCCAGAAATGTCTGCATACACCCAACATCACACACACTATTTATCTTCACATCCAACAGCTGCCATGGGATTTCAAAGGACAGGTGGAAAGAACGCCTGAACTACCAAGGCAATGTCCAACGTGCTCCAGTAGGGGGCAGTGGGGCATATTCCAGCATGTGTGCGGGTGGAATCCATCCAGCTACACACGGAGGGTTAAAAGCCCCCAAATGACCCCAGTGAGCAGTTCCGGAAATAATGCCTTTCACAGTAATTAACTGGGCCCTCTGAGCGTTGCCTGCAGCCTGGAGCCACCTGACTCCCTCTTGCCAGGCAGCAGATGGGGGCGCAAAGCAGGCAAAGGAGCGAGTATGGATGCCCAGCTCCCAGGCAGACTAAACGCCATATTCCCCAAATTCCTTTAACCTATGCTTACCCTTGACTATGCTACTGCCTGAAAGGAATTGGAACGGGGCATGCAAGCCGCCACACATGGCAGGAAGGGGTTAATGGGCAGCTGGAGGCTTTGTCAGCCCAACTGAGATACCTGGAGCAGAAGTCTGGCTTCCAGGGTAAAAGGCAGAGCCCTGCTCAGTTGGGGGGAGTAGACAGAGAGAGCAGCAGCTGGAGAAGCCTGGTCAGGGCCCAGTGCCCAGCAGATCTGTCCAAGGAAAAGGAAGTATTTAAGTTCATGTTGTTTCCTCCTTGTTTTGGAACTGGAGTGCCCTGCAAGGGGTAGAACTGGAAGGGACCTGCTGGAGGGCTAAGTCTCTGCAACCCAGAAGGTGTTGAAGACTGGGCAGAGCAGTGGAAGACAGGCTGGGAAACCGAGGCTGAGTGGCTGCTGCGCCGGGTGATGCTGCATGCAGGTGCTCTGCTAAGGTTATGCTATAATATGGATGTTGTGGGAAGGGTGCTGTGTTCTCCCCTTACCTGGGGATGAAGCAGAGGTAAAGGAGGAGCTGGGCTACCTCTCTGGCGGAGCACCAGGTGGCTTCCCATGCTCTGCTGCTTGTGGTCACCTGGATCAGAGCCCTGCCAAGCTTATCTGTGCTCCCTGCAGCCAGGAAAAAGCAAACAGTGAGTTACCAGTTCACAGTACTGCCACGCCCACATGTTCAGACCTCCAAAGCCATCAGATTGACTTAAAAATCATGAGACTGATCGAAAAACAAAGCTTGAGTTCTTTAATTTGCCTTCTCTTTTTGAGCCTTTAAGAGTCACATTTTGAAGCTGTTTTCTCTCTGCAACCATGAAGGCTAGAGACATGCTTTTTCTTAAAACAAAACAAAATAAAACAAAACAAAGAAGAGTTTCAACCTATTTCATGATTCCAGGAATTGGGGCTTCAAGGAAATCACTAAGTATCGGGAGACTTGGCGATGTTAAGTTTGTTGTGGAGTGGGAGACCATGGACAATCCAAATATCTACTGCGTTCTCCCTTGAACTGCTCCATCACACGGCTGAATGCTTTCCCTGAAAGCCCTTAGGGAGTGCGGCTTGCATGGTACAGCACCTCCCGTAAGTCTCCTTGGGGACATCATGGAAGCGCTGCACTTAATACTATTGGCCTAAACTCCCGCACGACCTCACTTTCACCTTAATGACTGCTAACACCTCAGGTTTCCGCCTGGTCTGAGTAGCTGGAGTGGAGGCTCATGTGAGAGGGGCTGGAGTTTGGAGGAATTAGTACCATGTTGGGAGCTCTAATTCTGGCTCTGGGGGGCTTTCATCTGTGTCTCAAGAGTTCTCATCTGTGAAATGGGGGGGAGAATGTTTCCCTGCCTGCCTGGGGGGCTTTGCGCACTCATAAGTTAATGGCTGTGCCCTGCCTTCAGGAGATAAGAACTGGTTGGGGAATGTCTCTGTTTCCCTTAAGGCATTTTTTTGTTTCTGTCAAAAATGTTCAGGTTTTCAGTGTACCCCTCGACCCCAAATATTCAGTTAAAAATTAGTTCTCAGCCACTTAAAACAGAAACATTTCAGCTAACCAGGCAAATATTTTAGTTTTACTGAAACGACTGGCTGAATTTTCTGCCATTTTGGTGCTTTCCATTTTTCAACAAAACCCCTAAAAAAAATGTAGGACGTTGGACATTCCCTGCAGAAATTTTCATTTTGACCACAAAAATCTTTCATTAAAAAAACCATTTTGAATGAAGAAATGCGAGTAGGCCTAGTCGTGATCCTGTCACTGGGTTCAGTACCTGGCAAACAAGCTATGCCCGAGCGCAAGAGCTCAGCACCGAGATCCTGCCATTGGGGCGGCCGTTGAGGGCTGGACTCTGCAGACAGGGGTTCTTGGGCAGGACAGCTCACGGTGGTAACACAAAGACCATTCTTACAGTTGGTGCCTTGAAGAGAGCTGATGTCAAAGAGAGACGCATCCGTCTGATCGGTACCTGACCAGGAAAACAGATCAAAGATGTGGCAGAGTTTTTAGCTGAAAGGAGGCGAAGTTTGCACAACTTACTACAATGTTTGCTTTATACCCAGTTTTGTACAATCCTCTACTGGCTATTACCTTTCCCAGTTGGCTTAACTCTGCTCATCCTGGGAGAGTAAATAGCCGACATCCTTTTCCGAGGCCCTTCATATTGGCTGGTACCAGACAAACTGTCCCCTGGGGATGCTGGTTGTCGTTGGCCTTTGAAGAAGGAGAATTTATGGCTGGCAGGGGGAGACTGTGATGGAGAGAGATTTCTCCTTGCACCAGCAGGAGACTTGAGAAGCTTTAAGTATCCCTGCTTTGTCACCTCCTTGGCTTTCATCTCCTGAGTCACTGCCTTCGGAGGACAGCCAGAGAGGAGTCTGGGAGTGGCTGCCTGGCCTGGCCTCTGTCTGAGGTGAGCTGGACTCTCTGGAGCTGTGCTTGCTGAAGGGAACTCCGGTTTGGGCACATCAGTCTCCTCCAGTATGGCTGCCATCAGCCCAGAGCCAAAGCTCACAGGGTTCTGAAGGGCGGCCACGTAGGACTCACGGTATCGACACCTCGGCCCGTGGAATTTGGGATCTCTGTTCAGTTTTCTCCTCAGACACAGTGTGCAGGGACCCTCCTCTGAGCTCTGCCCTTTCCCACAGGTCCATTTTTCTGCTGCTGACCCTCTGTTCACTCTTGAAAGCCGTGATTTACGCTCTGATGGCACCTTTATTTCTCTAGAAGGTCCAGGTTGCTCAGCAGATGGTCCTGACTTGGCCAGAAGATCCAGCTTCATTTCTTCAGAAAACTCCAGGAGGTCAACATAGTCACCATCCAGGTCCTGGCTGATGGTATCGCGCAGGCTTGGCACAACAAACACACTGGGCTTCTTCCATGATCCTGCTTGATCCACCTTGATGAGTCCTGGATACTTGCCCTGGCTGGACCTCCAGTGCACATCTTTGCAGTCTTGGACATTACCCATGATGTTACCAGGTGGCACCTGAGCATCAGTCATGCAAAAAGACATTGTGCAGCTCTGTGATGCTGGCTCTACCATCACTTCAGAGCTGCCAAGGTCCAGTGCATGTGCTGGAAGGGACACTCCGACCTGGGAGGGACTTGGTGCTTCTTTGGGCTTGCTGATGAATTCTGGCATGGCTATCTTACCCCAAGGCACAGGGGCAATTCCCTTTTCTGTGGCTACCAGGCAGGTGTGCAGAGGTGCTCTCTCCAGGTCTCGGTTGATTTCCTCCAGCCACTCATTGGTAAATAGCAGCGTGTAGGAGGATTCAGAAACGGTTCTTTCTTCCACAGTGCGCAAGTCCTGAGAGAGGCACTTTACAGTGATGCAGGCAGATTGCTCTCCGTAGGGCTCTGCTTGGAGGTAGAAGTCTCCTGGGCGTAGTAAGAGAGGGTTGAGTGGGGCAAGGTGAATGACCACTTTCTCGTGAAGACACAAGGGCCAGCCTTCATGGAGAAAGATGCGGTTAAAGTAAGGTGCCTAAGAGAAGAAAGACACATGATATTAACGAAATGGAATCTGACCAGCTTATTGTGGCCTAATGGATGGAGCACCAGACAGGGAGACGGCTCTACCACCGGCCTGCTGGATGATCTTGGGCAAGCCACTCCCTTCCCCGTGCCTCAGTTTCCCTGTCTGTAAAGTGTGGATAATGAGCCTGTCCTCTTCTGTAAAATGCTTTGAGATCTACTGATGAAGAGCTGTGTAAGAGCTCGGGATTATGGCCTTTGTTCCATAGTGTACGAGCACCTTGCAACCCGTACTGGATGTTTTGTCACAGCCCCTGTGTGCGGCCAGGCCATTATTCCTGTTTGGGGTGGAGATAATGATGTACAGACTGACTCTGCAGTGCCACAAAGTGCTTCCCAATGATTAATAAACCCAGCAACCTGCGGGGGTTGGGGAAATCTCATCATCCCATTTTACAGATGGGAAAAGGAGACCCTGATGAGGGGATTTGCTGAAGGCCCCACAGAGAGAAGCCAGGCATCCTGTCCTGTTCCTTGCTTAACTACCAGCCTGCACTGCCCCTAGGTGGATATGATAGTACAGCGTTTAGAGTCTACGTGGAACGTTTGCTTCAGTGGGGGAAGCCTGCCTGCATCCATGCACCCACGGCAGGCCTGGGCCTGAGAGCCGGGCTCTGGGAAGGCTTGGGGGAGGTGGAGACTGCTGTTGTTGTCCATGAACTCACACAGGCTGCCTGCCGCACATGCTCAAAGAGGCGCTTGGCAGGAATCAGGAAATCAAGGAGGCAGCACAGCCCATCGCCGTGGTAGTCGCTGTCTAGCAGGCGGAAGAGCTGGCTGAGGACGGTTGGGGCTGTGACTTCAAATGGCGGGTAGAGGGCTAGCAGGGCGTTCTGCACCGCAGCATCGAGCGACCGGGGATCCTGCAGGGGAAATGCACCATCCATTAGACAGACCAGCACTAGCAACCCGCCCCCTTTGGGGACCTCTCCCACCCCCCACCCCCCCAGTTTAATATACTGCATCCATCACTCGCTTTCCCAGCCTCCCTACAGAGCCTCCAGGCCGGCCCTCCAGCCTGGTGGGAGCATGGAAGTGTCTTTAAAGGAGGAACGCTGATTTAAATACACCACCGCAGCTGGCAGAGTCACATGCAATAGGCGCGTTTCCTTGGGAGTAACTGTGCCTTTCTGGGACTTGGGGTACATTAGTTATGACATTGCTGAAGTGAGGAAAGGTTGAAAGGTCTGAGCGAATTGGGGAGATGCCACTAGCGTCACAGAGGACTTTCTTTTGACCAGGCAGGTTAAGGAGCTTTTGGTTTAAAGGGTCGCTAGTATGTCTACGTTTATACTCGTTTGATTTGTGGTGGGTCTGAGTTTCCAAGTGCAGGTTCCAAATTCTAAACTCCTCCAAGTTCAGGAGTGTTCACACCTGGTGATTTGGCTCAGTCCATTATAGCGAGAAGGGTAGCTAGCAAGATTAGACCCAGTCCCAATTGCCCCCAAGTTCAGAGCTGTTCAGATCTAAGCTCTTTCCCAGACACTGGCAGGTGTTTTAGAAATACAATTGTGTGGATGGGTGACAATGCATGAGGCCAGGCACCTTGATCGCTCTGGTTCAGCCTCATCCCTACATTTCATTGATTCCAAACCAATCACTGGAGAATCTGTTAGGAAATATCCTACAAATTCTACAGCTCCTCCTTGCAAAACAAAACCCTCCAGACTAAAACAAGAACCACCATTTGTGTAAGGCCCACTTAATGATATTTCCAATTCACTGACCTGGCTCTGCAGAAGCAGTTAACTAAACAAACCCTGTTTCCAAGGCTGTGCTAATCTGACTGACATAACTGGTGCACCAAGGAAAGCAATCAGGATGAGTTCAGGTTAAATTTCAGTGGCTTTAGGAAAGCAATGGTTGTCAAATGGAAAAAACGCATAACTAGTAGGGACAGACATTGGCTTTTCAAGACTTTAGGAGGGGCTTTCAAGCTGTTGTCATAAATAGATAGGTACGGTAAGGGTTAAATTTCTTTTACCTGGAAAGGGTAACCAAACACCTGACCAGAGGGCCAATCAGAGAACTGGATTGT
>NC_133782.1:1723838-1738753 GCF_003597395.2 Chelonoidis abingdonii
TGGTGGCAGCGAGAATATCCAAGCTGGTAGTGAGCTTGGGGGAGTTTCAGGTAAGCCCCCAGATTTTGGACGCAAAAGTCCAGGTTTGGGACAGGACCAGATTGTGGACGCTAAAGTCCAGGTCTGGGACAGGTGGCTATTACTACAGCTGTTCACAGAGAGTAAATAATAATGCAGCTATAGTAGCCTGAGACAGCTCTCCCAGAGCTAGCATTTGTGCCGGAACTGGACAGACAGACAAATAAAGCCTTCACTGGATTTGCATGTACAGAGGCTCATAGGCACACACAAATGGAGGTTTCTGAGCATGCAAACCCATGTTCCTGCAAAATCTGGGCTGTTGGAAGCTGGTGGAAGAATTAACCCCAATATACTTTTTAACTGGGATGTGCTGAGTTTTTATATATATCTAAAAACTCCTGATCTGTCTCTGTTCAATCTCTAGATAACAGAGAAGGTGCTTTTATCTCCCACTGCCAAGCTTGACCCGCTACAGATCTGAGCTTCTTGACCTGGTAGGAAGGTCAGTCTCCAAATTTAACTGTACTTGATATGGACGAATTCCAAAGCTCTGAGCACAGCCTCAAGCAGAGAGGACCTTTAGTTAGCAGCCTCCCATTAATCCATCCAGGAGCTGTATCAGCAACGGCTTCTGGTACTTGAATGAGCCCAGGGTCTGTGGCTGTCACACACTGCGGCTGAGGGGGTGAGACTGTCACACATATGTCAATGTGGGAACACTCGGGAATGTGAAGTGGAATTATCCCAAGGTGAGAATGTAGAGTGCACTAGTTAAAGTACATTAAACCCTGTGTGGACGTGCTACTTCAGAAGTAAAGCTGCCTTGTCCAGCTTAGCTTAATTAGGTTTAATGTGTTTTAGCTAAAGCACTTTAACATCACACCTTTTAGCTAATTCTGAGGAGCTTTCCTGAGTGTCCCCAGGTAGACACACCCTGCCGTTAAGATTCTCACTTCTCAGTCAGGCAGATTTCAGCCTGGTTGCAGAGCTCTCTGTTTACCATTTTAAAGTGAAGGCTGTGTCAGGCCATGGCTACACTGGCGCTTTACAGCGCTGCAACTTTCTCGCTCAGGGGTGTGGAAAAAAACACCCCCCTGAGCGCTGCAAGATACAGCGCTGTAAAGCGTCAGTGTAAACAGTGCCGCAGTGCTGGGAGCGCGGCTCCCAGCGCTGCAAGCTAATCCCCATGAGGAGGTGGAGTACGTGCAGCGCTGGGAGAGCTCTCTCCCAGCGCTGGTGCTGCGACCACACTCAAAACTTCAAAGCGCTGTGCTTTCGAGTGTAGCCATACCCTCAGATTTGACAGCCTCAGGCCTGGTCTACACTAAAAATTAGGTCAACATAGCTGTGGCACTCAGGGGTGTGAAAAATTTACACCCTCTGAGCACTGTGGTTAAGCCAATCTTGCCCTGGTATAGACGTGGCTTGGTCGATGGATGAATTATTCTGTCAGCCTGCCTACCGTAACGTGGGGAGGTGGATTCCCTACAGCAGTGGAAAAATCCCTTCCATCAATGCAGGAAGTGTCTACTACGCTAAGGCCGCACAGCATGGGTGCAGGGCTGCGAAGCAAGGTTATGTCACTCTGCTTCTGCCCTGACCTGCAGGGGCCTCCTCTAGAGGGACAGGAGAGGCAGGGAGCTCTGTCCATGTGAGCCCATCCAGTGCTGCCTCCTCGCCTCTGCTGAGATCTGGCACCCCCTGCAAACAGACACTTGCACAATACTTGGTTTTATCTCCCGGTCAGATTTGTCGGAAGGGGCCCGGTTGGGTGCCTTTGGGGCATGGGAATCCTACTCTTTTGCAGACTGTCTTGCAAGTCACTTCATCTCTCCATTCTGTCCTGCTGTCTGGGTACCATGGCACTTCAAACCCCCATCTGCTGATTCTCATGCCCTTCCTTGGTCTGGTGGATGGGGCAGTGAACGGAGCAGCCGGTGCTGTTACTCCCAAATCTCAAAGGGGAGTTTGGAATTTAGCACCTCCCAGCAGCTGGTGAGGTACTGAATTCACTGGGTTTCCTGGTGCTGTAACAACACAGTGTCACGGAGTGTGGGGGAGTCCAGCCCTGCACCCCTCTTCCTGGACCCCGCAGTGACTTTTAGCCAGCCAGTAAAACAGAAGGTTTATTGGACAACAGGAATGTAGGTTACAGCAGAGCTTGCAGGCACAGTCAGGACCCCTCAATCGAGTCCTTCTGGGCTTTCAGGGTGCTTGGATCCTAGCTAGGATACCCTGAATTCCACCACACAGCCCCAAACCCAAACTGAAAACTACTTCCCTCCTCCCAGCCCCTTCCTTTTCTTCCTTCCCGGGCAAAGGTCTTGACCTTTCTCCCCCCTTACCTAGCTCAGGTTACAGGCTCCGGTATCGTCCATCCTCTAAAGTCCTCCCCTGCTCTCCCATTCCCCACACAGACAGCCCCTACTCCATCACACACAGAGATGAAGAAGTTCAAATCCCCCCCTCCCCAAGATCAACCAGTTCAGATCCTAATGCTGTAATCTGTAAAGCAGCAGGGCCCTCTTAAACCCAGGTTAAAAAAAATTGTCAACTGAATTTGGGGCCCTCGAGGAGAGGAGAGGAGAGGAGAGTGGGATTTTACAAATCCTAATGACACGACTTTATTCTTGGTGTAATTCCACCAAGGTCAATTACACCAGGGATGATTGGGCCCAAGATGACAAAACAACTTCATGAAATGTTACCAAAAAAAACCTCCCATCAGTAAATGAGTCTGATCTGGCTGTGAATAGAGAGAGCAGCAGCGTGCAAACGCAAGGCGAAAAGGGACCCTAACTAAGGAGTGATTAGAAACCAAAGGGAACTGACCAGTCGACTTTCTTTGACCAATTTAAGTGAAGTGCAAAAAGAAAACAAAAGTCACTAAAAGCATAAAGAGTCTGAGATTTCATAAGTTATTTCCATTTCAATAACCTAAAGTGTAGTTCAAACAGACACGAAGCTCTTTCCCCCAAATACCCATCTGTTTTTATAAAGCCGTCTGTCTGAATCTCTGGGAAGGGTTACAGCTTCACAATAAATACAGTTTTGGCACAGTAAGGTTGTTCATTTAACTCTCAAGTTACCAAGCACACTGCTCCCTCTCCCTGATGCAGAGGTTTGAGAGCACTAACCAGCGGCCAATAACAACTCCACTCCTGCTGCTCCAGCTCTTACATCAGGGGAGTTTAGCCTGAGTAAGGACTGCAGGATCCAAACTTAAAAGACAAGTCAAAGCATTAGGAAGACAAGAGACGAGGTCATCACAGCCACTCAAGGCAGCACAGGGGGCCACTAACAGTAATGCAGTCGGACCGACAGAGTAAGGAATGTCATCCTTGCATAGCAAAGGGAGAAGGAGTGAAGTTATTAACACACATTCTCTGGCTCTAATTCCCTGCAGCCATAGCTAGGGAGTGCAGGGAGGTTTTAACCACAATGGTTTGCAGTCCCACACGCTTCCATCCAAACAGCTGCTAGTGATCTTTGTACCCTTCCTTCTACTTGGTGCCAAACGTCTGCTCAATCTGCTGGAGACACAGACTCTGCGTGAGAAGGGAATCCTCCCAGGCACAAACGGATTTAGAAGCGAGCTCTGTCGTCAGTCTATCTCCCCTTTCCCACCTGGCAAGGAGCGGTGTTACACCTCAGCGTTAGCATTTCAGGGCTGAGAGCCGTGCCCTGTGTGGTACAAGCATACAGACAGACAGGGCCTAGGAAAGGACAGCACCCGCCATGCACTGAGAGCAACAAAGCAGCAGGCTACTGCTAGGACTCTGCTGCAGGGCCAGGTGTGCAGTCTGTGTTGGCAGCAGGGGACAGGGGAGACAAGCAGACAGGGAAAGCTAGTGGGAAAGTCATTACAAAGATACAAAAGCAGAAGGCATTACCATGTTTTGCTAGGAAGTGGCAGGGAGGCTGGCGGGAGCAAGGAGGTAACTGTCCCTTCTCCCTGGAAGCTAGAAGTTTTCCTATTGCTTCTAGTTGCCCTGTCACTTTCTTCACTCTATGCAAGCGGCTCTTTTTCCTTCTGGTGGATCCTCAATAAAAGCCAGGTGCCCTAGAAAAGTTGCAGTGAAGCCAGACAAGGGGCAGAGGTGGCTCTGCCTGCGTCAGCCCAGCTTCTGCCTCCGTACCTCCATCCCATTCCCGACCAGAATAAGTCAGAGAGGATCCCTCCCACCCAGCCACCCACCTCTCCTCTCTTGTAGAAAAGAGCAGCCCTGCTTGTGAAGGGGAGGGAGAGGGAGTGGAAAGAGGGAAGGAGGGAGGGGGCTGTCTGGGAAAGACGTCTTAAGCTCAGTCTAGTTCATGCCTGTGCTGCTTCATCTACAAAACATTCACAGAGCAAGCCAGGCCCCAGGCACAGCAGCCCCCATTGTGCATCTAGACAGGCTCTTTTCATGCCCACACAGCCAAGAACTGGGGTGAGAGCAAAATAGGCAGGGGAAGCATCTTAAGTGGCCAAATCCATCTGTGGTGCATGCACACAGAATTCAGTGCAGTCCCACCGCGTGAATCTGGCCAGTGATGCCTGCCAAGACGAACACAAGACACCCACACAGGCTTGTTTTTCTAACTGTTCTATTTCCCTCCAAAGTGGTTTCTTTCTCTGTCTCTTCCTGGAAGGGGCGTGCCAGCCAGTGCTTTGAAATCTCCCCTCCTGCCTGTGTGAAGTAGCTTTGCTTAATTGGCCACTCATTTCCTTTGTAATGTGGTAAAACCTACTTCCAGGCTCAGGGCTGTCCAAGCTGTGACTCAGATGATGGGGAAGGAAAGCAGGAGTGAAGCAAGCCAATTAAAGGAGACACTCCTTCAGACAGGCAGGATACTACCCTGTCTCTGCCCTAGATGTTATCCAGGTCTCCGTTTCTAGCTGAGCATTTTCAGAAACAAAGGGTTTTTGGGAAAAATAGATCATAAAACTGTTCTGGGAGAAAACCACTGCAGAATCCTAATACAGACTGCTGCGGCGCCGGCAGCTCTGCAATGGCCTGGGTTATAGCAAAATCTGTGAGTCTGTCCATTCTTAGCACTTTTCAGCCATTGATCACAAATAAGGTGAGTGTCATTATCCCCATTTACTGGTGGGGAAACAGAGGCACAGAGACTTGTCCTAGATTACACAGTGAGTCACACAGTGGCTGGAATAGAGACCAGGTCTCCTGACTTTCACCCCAGTCCTGTTCTCTCTCCATTGGACTATTCTGCCGGCCTGTCTTATCAATCGTCTGTCATGTATGTCTGTACCAGAGATGGGCTGGCTACAGACCTGACTTGTACACACCAGAGGTGTTCATCATAAGATCCTTTACTGCTCTGCCGGGTCCGGCTGAGATGAGCGTACATAAGATTTTTTACACATGTCACCTGGTAGCTGACCAGTGTCACCCAGTTTAGCATTCCATCACATCTCCCACTTCACGTTCTACAATCATACCTTTTACAGTATTTCACTGTCAGGCTCTCGTCAAAGTTCAGTATGGATTGGTTCGTTAAGTGTCTCTGAATCGTCCCCGTTTTCTAATTACACGTCCTGAACCCGTAACAACTAGGTCATCTGGCTGTCCAGGAATTGCAATGACTGGCTCTGATAGGTTTGGAATCTGTCAGGCACCGGCGTCTTTTTCT
Organism: Chelonoidis abingdonii; assembly: GCF_003597395.2. NCBI lineage: Eukaryota > Metazoa > Chordata > Testudines > Testudinidae > Chelonoidis > Chelonoidis abingdonii. The sequence continues at coordinate 1,729,494 of NC_133782.1, forward strand.
GCATCCGCTGTCTGTTGAGTTTGCTCTGTTGATTGTTCTCTCTGAGGAACAAACCGTAGATGTCAACGGTTTCTGGTGAACTCTCCACTGTCAGTCACTTATCACATACCATCTGAATTCTTTGTCTTTATGACAGCTGGAGTTGTCCATCCTTTTTCTCCATGGACGTGGTCACCAGGTTCTAGACCTAGCCGTTCTCTGACTGATTGATGTCTATTATATGTGTCCATAAGCTCTTTTAAGCCTCTTTACCTGATTGGGTGGCTATTCTCGTCATATCTGGTCATTATGGACATAGGTTCTTTTCCAAAGTCGGAACAGTAGTTCTGAGTTCTCTTCCCACCAGGAGTTGTGCTGAACTGTATTTAATCTTGCTCTGTAACTCAGAAGAGCAGGAATGCGTCTTCCTGCTGTAGGATTTTCCTGGCTGTCTGTACAGCTCTCAGCCTCTCCATTTGCTTGTAGGTAATGTGGGCTGCTAGTAATATGATCAAAATCATATTTCGTTCAGAGTGATTTAAATTCTGCTGCAGTGAATTATGGTCCATTGCCCATCACTCTTTGTTCTGGAATATCAAAGTGAGCAACAGTGCACTTCGGTTTCTTGGTAACACTTGTTATATCTTACAGGGACATTAGTCCTATATGCCTGGAAAAACAGTCCACAGTGACCAGGTAATGATGTCCTCTGAATGTGCATACACTACGGCGAGTCTCTTCCAAGGTCTCTCTGGTAGAGGTGTTTGTACACTGTATGGTTCAGCATTGTCTTGCAGGTTGATTTGTAGTGGATCTCCTGTCAAAAGTCCAATATAATCAAAACCTCTGTTGAATTCTTCCTGCTTTCTCACTACGCCCATCATGGCTGCCATTTTGCAGCTGAGAAGGCTGCTGGTCTGTGGTCTGTTGGTCATATACACTCTGAATGCACAACTTTGGTCTTTGTAAGTTGTTTCAGTGGTGAACTGGCCCATGCAGTTCAGAAAACCTGCAGGGCTAGTCAGAGCGGAGTCAGGTGATTTCAGCCCTGGCGGGGTTGAACATGATTGTAGTAAGCCCCTTCTGAGAGGACTGTGATGTCAGCCTCTGAGTCAGTTTTAAAGTCAATGGACTTGCCATAAATATTCAGTTTCATTCCCCAGGCAAGCTGTATGGCATCACAAGGGATAGATCATAGAAACAACAGCTCTTGGTTGCCTGGAACATGTGTCAACTCCCTGACTGCAGCAAACAACTACAAAATGTCCATATTTTGTGCATGCATTACACCGTGCGTCTCCAGCTGGATATGGATCATCTCTTGGGATAAGACTTTTTCCACATCTTGTGCATGTGGGCTGGAATTTGTCCCTCTTAGCCTGGGAGTTCTTCCTCCTTGCCTCTGGGGTCTCATAGTAAGTACTTTTAACACTCATGCTGCATTTGCTAACAGCTTCTAGGCTAGTTTCTTAGTTTTCAAGTTTGGCAAGTTGCTCTTGGTTTTGCTGTCTCACCAGCACAGCCTGCTTTCATGTTTTGCATTCCCCAAATCACAGTTTTCAGCCAATGTACGTAGAGCTCCTATAAAACACTCAACATTTCCCCCTGGTTCTTAAATTCTCTGGTGGAAACATGCTCTTTCATAAACCACATTTCTCCAAGGTATAAAGTATGCAACTTTCCAGCCATCTTTGTGATTCTCTTCAGTAAAGTCAAAGGATTTAAAGATATGCTCTGCCTTCTTCCCCATAGTATGTAAATTAAAGAAGATACCTGTATATTTCCAGTTTCTTTGTGGAGTTGGTTTGCAATTCAGAATCTTGCAAAATGCTGCTTCCATTCTGTCCACTGGTAAGGTTTGTCAAAGCTCAAGTTCCCAAGGGCATCGAAGAGCGGCATGTAGATGAGATCCTGCAACCTTTGTCGCTGTTCCTTCTGTCTGCAGCCTCTGTTGTCCTTTTGTGTCTGTCCTTAATTTACTCTGGACACCATGTCATGTACTTCTGTACCAGAGATAGACTGGTCACCGAGCTTACTTATACACATTAGGTGGATTTATCAGAAGATCCTTTAATACTCTGCCAGGCAGGGCCTTCCTTGGGGGGTGCGGGACCCGGGTGGAAGCGACATCACTTCCAGAACCGACCACGGCGGGGGTGGGTAGGGGAGGCTGGGGGAGGCGGTGCCACCTCAAAAAGCTAGGTGTGACCCTGCCCACATTCTGCCCCTGCCACCTCCTGGTCCCACTTCGGCGGTGCCACTGGACTTCAGGGGGCTGGGGCCACACTACCCACCTTCCTGTTTTCCTTAAGAGTTTTCCTTGGAGTTTTCCTTAAAGCGCCAGCTCCTTGAGTCAGCTGACTGTGTGAGACTTTCAGCCTTCATTAAAAAAAAAGGAAGTTTCTAGCCCTTATGAACATAAGAACGGTCATACTGGGTCAGACCAAAGGTCCATCTAGCTCAGTGTCCTGGCTTCCAACAGTGGCCAATGCCTGGTGCCCCAGAGGGAATGAACAGAACAGGGAATCATCAAGTGACCCATCCCCTGTCACCCCTTCCCAGCTTCTGGCAAACGGAGCCTCGGAACACCATCCCTGCCTATCCTGGCTAATAGCCATTGATGGACCTGTCCTCCAGGAACTGATCTAGTTCTTTTTTGAAGAACTAGATAAATGGGCACAGAGGAAAGCTGGAGAACGTGACCCATGCGTGTCCTAAAGGCTCAGAAACCCAAAAGCACGTGGAAAGAACCTCACGTTTATGTTTTTTAAAAAACCCTCATGATTTCTGAGTCCTCCCTTATGAGTTTTGAACCTGAGGGGCTGGCAGCACTGGGTCTGTGGTGCTGGAGATCAAGCATACAGCACGACGTTGACAGCGAGCATCCAGGCAGCTCTGGGAAAGGGGCTCTGGCACCAGAGCTCAGTAAATCCTGGAACAGCTGGCTGAGGGGGAGGCAGTTGCAATAACAAACTTTTGTCCAGGGATTCAGGCTGGGGACGGACAGAGCACTACAAAAACAAAGGGGGGTGGGAGGAGGAGTAATGCTGCTCCGCTGGCCAGGGAAGCCTTCTGGGGGGTCCGTGGCTTGCTGCGTTCCCATTCACCTGCGAGCTGCTTAGCAGTGAGAGCCCCTTCACACGGCTGCAGCATGATCGTTCAGTGTCTGAGATCCAAGGGCCTCTGGTGCAGTGGGGTTCCCAGCTCCCTTCTCCAGGAGCTGCCTGGATGAGCCATTGGTCCCACTGGATTGGGCTGCAGCAGGCTGCTGGGCTGGTGCTAAAGGCAATGGGTGATGTGCAGCGACGCAGAGCGGGGCCTCTCCTGTGTGTCAGGGATCCGAACGTCTGAGCAGCTGTGGCCCTGCCTAGGGCAGCTCCCTCCCCAGCAGCCGTTTCTCCATGGACTGGTTTGTTTAAGTCATAGAATGTCAGGGTTGGAAGGGACCTCAGGAGGTATCTAGTCCAGCCCCCTGCTCAAAGCAGGAGCAAACCCCCGACAGATTTTTGTCTCAGATCCCTAAATGGCCCCCTCAAGGACTGAACTCACAACCCTGGGTTTAATAGGCTAATGTTCTCCCCTTTCATCCTCTTCTGCTTGGGGTGATGTCAGCCGCAGCTTCTCCCGAGTCTCATTACGGGAGGAAATGAGGGCGAATTCCCTGCAGAGTTAGCCTGGTGTTGTCCCTACCCCCCATCCACACTCCAAACTCTTGTCACCTGAGCTTCATGGTGCTCTCAGCCTGGCTGAGACTGGAGTTCAAGCCCAGACTCTGCTTTCACTCAGGCTGGTTTGCAGTGAGGACACAGGTGAAAGCTCTCGGGCGCTGACACTGCCGTCCCACAATTCCCCACAGGTGCCCAGGACAGACACATTCTCCCACAATTCACTGGGAAAGAATCCTAAAGCGGCTCAGCTTATGGTTATGCTAAGAACCATGGGACATGTCCCCCGGAGTCCTAGAGACGTACCCAGGGGCAGACTGACATACGCAGTGTCCACTGCTGCCCATGGAGGAGAAAAGAAACCCCAGACCTCCATGGCTGGGTGTGGATCCCAGAGGTATCGGCTCTGCAGAATGGCACGACCCAGGAGTGCTGGGGTCGCCAGCCACTCGGCATGTCCCCTGCGAGGAGCGCAGGTGCACCTGGGGAAGGGGCTGCACAAAACCTCGAGGGGGGATCGAGAGTAGTTACAGGTTGGCAGGCTGGGACAAAGGGTTCAAATCAGCGGCAGCCCAGGGCAGGAGGGGGCAATGCGGTCAGCATGAAAGAACTCCCTGGTGAAGCCAGGAGCAGTAGGTAGGTGTCCCCCGTAGCTCCTGGAGCCTGTCCAGCCACTTCAGTGCCAGAGCCAGGCTCTGGGCTGAGTGAGTCCCTGGCATGGGCCACTGGCATTGCCCGACTGGCCATGAGTCTGCAGGTAAGAATGGGATAAAGAGATGAGCATACGCAGGAGGAAGCGACAGCAAAGCATGGTTCTCTTTCTTACAGGCCACTACCAGCTTGGGCCATCTTCCCCCGGGTTCCCTGGGTCCCGAGGGGTGGAGTGGAAAGGAGGGACACTCATGCAGAACTCAGGGTAGTGGGGCCAGATGAACTCCAGCTGGAGACAGGCAGAGCGTCCCAGGAGTATCCAGAGTTTGCCTCAGGGAGGGCATGGGATGAGGGGCTCTGTGTGGGTCTCTCTGTTTCTCCCTCACTTTTATCTCCCCCTCCCCTCTTCTCTGTCTGGCTTTGCCAGAGCAGCTGTTGAGAGCTTGTATGTGGCTTTTCTCTCTGCACCCCTCGCAGGCACAGAGCCGCCATTCAGGGCCAACGGGACGGCTGGAGCCCTCCCGGCAGGGGCTCCCTGAGGTCATCATTCCTTCCCAGCTCTGGGTCATTATTGTCTCCTGAGTGGGGCCTGGATCACGTCACTGAGCAGAAGGGAGTGTGTTGGGGAGGGGGGACTGAGTGGATGGGAGTGTGTGTGTAGGGGCAGGGGGTCCAGCACAGGGGTAATAGACTATTTTTCGGGGCATGAGATCACCACTGTGGTGTGTCTAGAATACGTCATTCACTGCCATGTGGTTGACCAGGGGAGCAGGCGTATGGCTCAGACATCGCAGGCCAAGGGCTGGGGGTGAGCTGTGGTGGGGTGGATGTGAACCCAACCCTAGAGCTAAAAGCTATGTTCCAATCCTGAGGCTACAGCTTGTGCCTTTCTCTGTGTTGCACCTGAAGTGTGAGACTCCTGAGCCCAGCCTTCCTCAGAGTGGGGAAGGCTTGACTCTGGATCTGGAGTCAGATCTGAGCTCTGTGACTCAGGGCTGTAGCCAACTGCATAATCCTTACCTCATGGAATCTTCTGGGGTAGGCTGCAGCCTCAGTTCCTGCCCTGCGTGCGTGTCGGAGCCCTGCCACATCAGAGCTACGGGCCGTAAGGCCAGAAGGGCAGTTCTGATTGTAAAAAGAACAGGAGTCCTTGTGGCACCTTAGAGACTAACAAATGTATTTGAGCATAAGCTTTTGTGGGCTACAGCCCACTTCATCAGATGCATAGAATGGAACATATAGTGAGGAGCTATATATACATATAGAGAACATGGAAAGGTGGAGTTCCCCTACCAACTCTAAGAGGCCAATTAATTAAGATGAGCTATGGTCAGCAGGAGGAAAAAAACTTTTGTAGTGATAATCAAGATGGCCTATTTAAGACAGTTTGACAAGAAGGTGTGAGGATGCTTAACACGGGGAAATAGATTCAATGTGTGTAATGGCCCAACCATTCCCAGTCTCTATTTAAGCCTGATTGTGACACTGCATGGAATATGTGGGACACTTTATGATATTGTTGATACCAATATTATAAAATTGCAAGGAATTGGACCCGATCTGCCGTGTGAGGTATCTGTGAAAATGTTATACATTGCCAAGTATGCCTCACTTGTTGATATGTTTGTACCACCTGTGTATTGGGAGTTATAGATGTGTAGAGTATGTCTGTATTTCCAAACTTGTGCTGTGTTTCTGGGTGACACCCCCAGACAGATTGGCATCAGCACTGCCTAGCCTGTTTGATGGCCCATCAAGGGACATCAGCTGTACAATGAACCCACTGAAAGGAGCGGGGGGGGGGGGGGGGAACACTTTATGAGTCAGCAAGCCATGTAGGGGCAGGCCGGTGGACAGCACTAATCCCATGTGCTGTGCAGCTTGTGTTTGGGACACAGGAAGTACCAGCCACATGGCAAAAGGAATATAAAGGGCAGCTGCATTGTCTCCATTTTGTCTTCATTCCTGCTTGCTACCTCTGGAGTAACTTCTCTACAAACCGAGCTCTGAACAAAGGACTGAATAACCCACCCAAGCTGTGGGTGTGTCCGGAGGGACTTTCAAGCCAGCAAGCTCACCAATACTGCTGAGAACCTGACCTATGGGCTCTGAGGTCTCTGTGTGTATGTGACTGCTTACCATTTCACAGCTCGTGTCTTGTTCTTTTTTCTGTATAATAAACCTTTAGTTTTAGATGCTAAAGGATTAGCTGGCAGCCTGGGATTTGGGGTAAGATCCAACCTAATACTGACCTGGCAATGTGACTGGCCCTTTGAGGTTCAGAAGAACATTTTGCAGACTGAGCTGAGTTTTGAAAGAATTGCTCACCTTACTGCACCCAGGTGCTGATTGGGAGCCAGAGAACAGGAATGCAGTAAAGGGGGCTGGGTGATTTCTTTCTTTTTTTAGCATCCTGATAACCAGTGTGGGGGAGCAGGAGCACAGTTTGTGACTGGTTGGGGAGTTTAATTTTCAGTATTTACCCATCAGCCTTGGGAGCACCTGCTCTCCCTTTTGCAGTCTGCCTGACCTTGGCATTTCCAGTGGGGGCTACTCCAGCCCCTGGGGTCACACTGAAATCTAGTCCAACCTCCTGCAGCGTACAGGCTCTTGATGAGCGCCTGACAGACTGCACTGTCTGCATTCTGATTAGGTGCCCCTCAGCCACGAAATCATCTCTTATGGGCCCAAAGCCATTCCTGTGGTTAATGGTCCCAGAAGTGTGCATCCTTAACTCCTGCCAGAAGCCAGGAACTCTGCCACTGTCTTACCACATAGCCTCAGCCAAGTCACATTGCCTGGCTGTCTGTTTCCTCTTCTGTGAAATGAGGATGATGACACATGCTGGCCTGCCTCTCTCAGGTGCTGCGAGGATTAATTGGCTGATGTGTGGCAGATGCCCCCTAACCTGGCCCTGAGAGGATGCCCTCTCCCTCAAGGTGCCAGACATATGCAGGGGAAGTGGCAGCCTGGCAGAACTCCCCAGAGGATGAGCCCAGCATTCTGGGACTATCCCTGACTTTGTGTAAGAGCTGCAAACCCTGTCCTGCCTGCAGTGCATGCTTTGTCCCAGCAGCTCTATTTATTGTATCCCCAAGTGGTTCCAGGTCTCTCGGAATTCTGATGAGCTGGCCAGCTGTTCTCGTCTGACTCTGGAACATCATCCCAACCCAGGGACGTCCCCACCAGCTTCCAGGAAAGGAGACAGCCTGATCCTGCAGCTGGGAAAACAATAGAAGAAAAGAACCCCCCGTCCCGTCCTGCTAAGACTGTGTATTTTTAGACACCATCGGGATGGAGGTCAGTGGCTGTACAGGCAGCGACAGCTGATGGTGATGCTGGGGCTGGTAAATCAAACTTGGAAACAGCAGAGAGAGAGAGCAAAAGCAAGAGCAGTGCGGCTACATTCTGTCCCTGGGAGATTTTTACTCCTGGGGGAATGCTGCGCCACTGCGCAGGCACAGAATTTATGTCCCCTGCAAATTTCTTTGCTTCCCCACAGAAAAATGACTTTCTGATGGGGAGGTAAAGGGAAGCCACAAGAGCGGGCACGCGATCCTCCCCAGCAGTATGTTTTGGGTGCACAGAGCAACTGGCAGAGAGGTAAATCTGGGGAGAATGGGACTTCCTCTTCCCCAGCATGGCATCTGGGGCAAGGTCAAACCCACCCCCAAATTTCTCCCCCGGCTGCAGGACGCTCTGCAACCTCACCCCACCCCGTTTCCTGCACTCGTCACTTCTCAGCTGCAAGGGGAGGGATCCTTGTACAGGGAGCGACTCCCCCATCCACTAACCCCCATGCATCCAGACCCCCTCATACCGAGACCCTGCTGCCAAGCCTCACCGCCCCCACACTCAGAACCCCACTGATGACCCTCAGTCCTCCTGCACCTGGACCACCCTGACAAGCCACTCGCACCCAGATCCCCACCCTACTGAGCCCCAACCAGTTGAACCTGGATCCCCACTCCACTGACCCCCATTCCCCCAGCACCTGGACCCCCCACTGAGCCCTCCACACCCAGACCCCCCTCCACTGAACTCGAAGCACCTTCACCTGGACCCCCCTGCAGAGTCCCATTTCCATTGCACCCAGAATCCCACAACAAGCCCCTGTGCATCCAGATCCCCTCCACAGTCAGATCCCCCACTGAGCTGGCCGCACCCACCCAGAACCCTCTCACCCCATACCTGGATCCCCCCCACACACATACACACACTGAGCCCCTCCACACTTGGATCTGCCTTGCTCAGCCTGCCTGCCCACACTTGGTGCACCTGGCATGGAGGGGCAGGGCCCTGGGTGTTTCTGGGGCAGGCCTGGTCCTTGCCCCGTGTCTGGGTTGGTGCAGCCTCACCGCTGAGGCTGTGTCCAGCGGCAGGGGGGAGTTGCACAATGTTCTCCCACCCCATGCAGCCAGTGGCCTGTGCTCCCCACTGCCATGCTGGAACCTCCACATTTATACGAAAAATAAAATTTGCAGAATTTTAAAATATTGTGCGCAGGATTTTAATTTTTCTGGCACAGAATTTTTAATTTTTTGGTGCAGAATGCCCCCAGGAGTAGATTTTTCACCAAGGGCCCAAACAGAAGAAAGTGTGAGAAGAAGCTGAGCTGCTATCCCCAGCTGTTGGGGTGCTCTGAGCCCAGACCCCAGGCCAGGGGAGCAGTTGCTGGGATGGCTGTGGAGGCAGACCTACCCCCCACATACTTTTCCCCAGTTCCTCTTGCTATTGGCCTGGGGAATGTAGGTCCCTGAGTCCTGCTGGAGGCCAGGGGACTGTCTCAGAGCTGCCATGTGGGCACAGCAAGTTCTTTCCTCTCTAAATTCAGCCCCAAATGGCCTCTCCAGGGATAGGGAGCATGACTGCAGCCTGCTCGGGGCGGGGGCGGGGGCGGGAGTCCCGCGCTGACGCCGCCCCCCCGCAGCCCGAGGACCTGACGAACATGCAGCATTGCAACCT
>NC_133782.1:1738765-1765506 GCF_003597395.2 Chelonoidis abingdonii
GCGGGGGCGGGGGCGGGAGGGGGGTTGGGTTCCCAATCAGTCAATGTCATGCTTTCCAGGTAATGAGCAAGGCATCTCGGTCCAGCCCATGCAGAGGCAGCTTGAATGCACCAGGCTTTTGTCTGCATCCGGCTGTGGTCACTCAGGTGTAGGCATTTGGGGGGCTCCATCTCATCTTGCATTCAGGAACCCACCCACTTCCATGTGTCTCCTCTCAGCACGGTGGATGGTGCCAGCCTGGGACACTCCCCGCCACCAAGGGGATGTGGGCTGGGTGGGACACGCAGCATGGCAGAGGGGGGTGTGAGAAGTCAGCACTGGACCAGTGCAGGGCCCAGAGGGGAGGACAGAGGTGGGACTCCACCTCCCCTTAGCCAGTGCTCTCAGCACCCCTGGGATCATCGTAACACCTGCAAGGCGACCTCGGAAGAATGTGGTGGATTGATTCAGAGACTGGGAGGTGACATGGGGGCAATCCGGGCCATTCCCAGGGTCCTTTGTTAGATCAGCCTCTATTATCAGGGCTTTCTGCCATATCTTTGCTAGGAGGTGCGGTGTGAGGCTCTCCTGAACTCCCACTCTGCTCACCTGAGTCCAGCTGCCTTGTCAGGAGCCAGGCCCAGACCTTTCCCTGGGATTTCTTTGTAGTGTGTTGGGAGGAGGGGATAAGATAGGAAATCCCACCTCCAAACTGGCTGGGCCCTAGCTGGAGGGGCCAGATTAGGGGGCTCAGCACATTGGGGACTGAGCCCTTTGGAACAGGGGGCTCAAAATGTTCAGCTCTGGGTCCATGAGCTTCCCAGTGAGAACTTGTGTGTGTTTGTGGCCAGGAGTATAAGAATAGCGTTATCCCTCTGCAAGTACATTGGGGAAGGGTACAGACATCTCCCCTTAGGCTGGCAAGCGTCCCCTACCTTTGGAGTGGCCTATATTGTCCCAGGGTTCCCCATGAGATCCCTGCCCTGGCCGGCAGGACCAGACAGACACAGTTTTATTCCCAGCTGCAGGCTTTTCTTATTCCCAGTTCCCTGAGAACCCGGCCCAGCTTTGCTGTTGCTCTCTGAGCCCCCGGCCGTTATTGATTGGACAGCAGGTATCTGCACAGCAGGGGTCTGTAAGCAGCAGATCTCATTCCCCCAACATCAACCCTAGGGAGTTCCCAGTCCTGGGTGGGTTGTGAGGGAGCCCAGGCTTCAGTCTGCATCACCCCTCACTGCTGACTTGTCTGGCTCGTCCTCAGTTACCAGCCCTCAGACCAGGCCATGGCCCAGGTTACTGAGAAAGCTACTTTCGATCACACAGTTACCAGAGTCCCCAAGGTCTGGGCTGCATCATCCTAGACACTTCAGTGCCCAGTCAGCAGCTGGCTGTGTCCCCCAGGGCAAAGAGGCCAGGTGTTCCAGGAAAGCTCTTTGTACTATTTTGGGAGGGAGTGGGAAGGAGGTTGAACCCCAGAAAGTGAATTGACCCAGGCTGAACTGTCACCTGAGCCTGGAGAATGAGCGAATAAAACAGAGAGCAATTCCTGCACAGACAGACCAGGCAAATGCTCATCCCTCAGATTGTGCAGACTGCAGCGCCGCACCAGCAGTGTGATTGCACCTTGAGAGTCATGGCTGATACAGACCCACAGGGTTAGAAGGGACCCCAAGGGTCATCTCATCTGACCCCAGCGAGATGCAGGAGTTGGTGTGTCTGACCCATCCCAGACAGACGGCTCCAGCCTCCTTTTGAAAACGTCCCGGGAAGGATTTTCCACGACCTCCCCAGGCATCTTTCCCATTGTCCGACTGTTCTTACAGCTGGGAAGTTTTTCCTAAGATTTAATCTAAATCTGCTGTGCTGCAGTTTGATCCCGTCGCCTCTTGTCCTGCCCTCGGTGGCCAGAGAGAACCGCTTTTCTCCAGCTTTTCTATGGCAGCCTTTCAAGGATCTGAAGAACACTATCATATCCCGCCTTAATCTCTTTTTTTCCAAACTAAGCATGCCCAGTTCCTTCAGCCTTTGCTCCTATGGCTGCATTCCATCCCTTTGATCATCTTTGTCGCTCCCCTCTGGATCCAGTTTCTCTACATCCAGTTTCTCTACATCCTTTCTATACATTGGGGTCCAAAACTGGATACAGTTCTCCAGCTGGGCCTAACCAGTGCAGAGTAGAGTGGCACTATCGCCTCCTGTGAGTTGCATGCTACCCTCAGTTAATGCAACCTGAATTTGCATTTGCTTTTTTGCAACAGCCTCGCATTGCTGACTCATGCTGAGGGTGTGATCCACCACAACTCCTAGATCCTTCTCAGCCGTGCTGCTGCCCAGCCAGTTACCCCCCATTCTGTTTGTGCGCTTGGTTTTTCTTCCCTAAGTGGAGCACCTGATACTTCTCTTTGCTGAATGTCATTTTGTTGTCTATAGCCCAGTTCTTCAATTTATCAAGATCCCTCTGAATTTTAGCTTTATCCTCCGAAGTATTGGCAACCCCCCTAGCTTTCTGTCATCTGCAAACTTCATCAGTGTGCTCGTTATACCTACCTCCAGGTCATTAATAAAGATGTTAAACAATGCTGGACCCAGAACAGATCCCTGTATAACCCCATCTGAGACCTCGATCCAGTCTCACATGAGCAGTAACCCAGACTGTGTGAATCAAGACGCTTGCACGGCCCCTGGGACAGGAGAGCTGTGGAAGGCTGCAGAGTCATGAACTACAGCTGCAAATCTAGATAGCTGTGGACTGTCATAGGAAAACAACCTGTTCCCCTTCCCACCCCCTGGAATCCCATCTGTTCTCTGTCTGCACAGCAAGCCCTGTATTCAGCAGCTAGAGAGGGGCAGCTGAGCAAACCCAACTTCTAGTTAAAGAGCATGGAATGGCTTGTGTGTGGCCCTTGGGCACAACCCCACTTCTGGCAGATCAGACTGTACTGCCTGCAAGCGAGAACAGGAATTCTCATTAGCTGCTGGGCCTGGCGAAGCCAAAGCTGACTTTGAAGCACCACTGCAAGAGTCTCTGTGCTCATGACCTGGGTGCAGCTTTATGAATGATTGGGGTGGCAGTGGGGAGAGATCTGGCTTTCACCACCCATCTGGAGTGGGCCCAGGATATGGTCCCTGGGAGAGGACAGGCTGGTCTGACATCCCTGTGGCCAGCTGGGCTCTGCGCCTGGTCAGCTCAGTACAGTTTGAATGGCAGCTGCTGCAGGGCAAGGGTTTGAACGAGTGCTGCTTAGCAGCGTCTCTGCAGCTGAAAGTGCACCAGCCAGGGAAGCAGCTGAATGTTCTCTCTGCCCCGATTGCTGCATAACCCCATGACCCTTTCCCACAGCTCCTCTTGTGCTGCTGCATCCGCCTGGGCGTGGATTACAGCAGCAAGGAACCAAAAGAAGGGCTGGTCTAGCCAGAGGCTGGGCATGGCAATAGGTTCCCACTGCACCAGGCTGGACGTGTTAATAATGCACAGCTCTGCCCAGCTGGAAATGGAGGCACTTTGTTCGCCCGTTGGTGCCAGACAGACCCAGGAACCCCAGCAGGGGAAAGGTCTGAAAAAATCCTGTGGTGAAAGCTTGGAAGTGCTGAGTGGTGTGTGCTTTCAGCTGCCTGGACTCCTGGGCTCTAGTCCCAGGCCTGTTCTCTGGGTGAGCCTGGGCAAGTTGCTGAATTCCTGCGTGCCTGTTTCCCTGTATATAGATCAGGGGACAGTGATACTCACCTTCCTCCCAAGGGTCGGAAGCTTAATTCATTAGCGTTAGCAAAGGGCTTGGCATTATCACAGTGCCTGTGTCTGAGCGCACTGAGGCCAGGCACCAGACGGCTTCCCTGCAGCACAGCCAGGTGCTCACAAAGAATATGGGAAGTGGAAGCCCATTGAGGCTGGGCTGCTCTCTGCAGATCTCATATGCACTAGGCCATTTTCCATGGGTGGCACAAGGCCCGTCGCATTGTGCTGCTGTGGCGTTGTGTAGGCGGGGGAGTGAGGTGGGAGTTGTTCAGAAGGACCTTGCTGTGTTCCCACGTTTGCGCAGGGTTATCATCATGCTAGCAGTGAACGGACACACTAGGCAGGTTACAATCTGCTCTGGCCTGGGGCAGCCGCTGCCAGGATAAGCAGAGCCTGAAGACGTGGTGGTGCATGGGTGAGATCGGCATCTGCTCATGAAACCGTACCCAGGCCTTTTACCCCAGGGATTGTTAGGAAAACTATGTTTTTCTTGCACGAGTCAGTGTCCCCTGTAGCACTTAGAGCTGTGTAAGGACCACAGTCTTCTGCCTTGGGTGCTAGTGATGTCACCAGCTGTTGTGTGACAAACACAGGGATGTGGAAAGGTTTTCAGTTCACCTTTGAAAAGCTCTCGAGGTCCTGTGGAAAACTGTCAGTTTACACTTCCTCTGTTTCTCTCCCCACCTTTCTGCACGACGCAGGATCTCTGGTTCTTACGTGCTCCACTTCACATATTTATTAAATTGTTACCAAACTGAACTCAAACGTCTGCAGTGTCACAAACCAAGGCCTTCAGCGGCTTTTTGATGAATTGCTCAATCTATAGAAACTGTGGGTGGGTTGGATCGAGAACTTACACCATGCCCCAGTGCTTCGTCACCTCCTGGGATGGGGTGTGGGGGGGCAGTGTGTTATAGGAGTCCTGGCCTTTGGCTCTGAATTAACAGACTTGTCCACCTGAGCTACAAGAGAGAGACCCCCCCCTTCCCCATGGTGACTTGTTTGCGGGAGCTTTGGAGAGCTGCTTGTTAGACACTTCACGTGACGTGTGGCTGATGAATGAAGTTTTATACTTTGAGAGGCTCTGGGGTTCTCCTCTGTGGGGATCCCAGTGAGGTTTGCCCCCCTTTGAAGCACATCATCTGCCTGCTGCTCTAAAAGGAAACGGTCAACAGCTGCCTTTTTGGGTGGGTCTTTCATTGTGTTTCCTGCTGTGTGTCTGCCACAGCTGACCCCTAGGACTCCACAGTCAGAGGCAGCCGGGATAAAGCTCAAGTCGTTCTGCTCCAAAAGTGCAGGTGTCTCTCACGGCCACCAAAGGAGAATCCCCTCTCGCTGCAGCAGTATGAAGGTCAGAGGCAGAGCAGCTCTCACACTGTATTCAGCGTGCAGCAGTGATACACACATTTGCACGTCTTACTGGATGTGCAGTTGGCCGATTAGGCACCTAATTAGCTCTTTGCACCTTCAGTTACCACAACTGCACCCTCAAATGCAGTAATTCTGCATGCAAATTGTGCACATTTGTACACACGTTCCTTGGGCACTCAACTGCATGGGCCTTTTTCTCAAAAGGTAGGAAAAATAGACTCTGCCTGTGGGTTTCCAGCCTCCCTGGCACAAATCCTGAGAGTGCCAGACCCTGCAGGGAAGGCACACCATTTCTTGGGGCAGTGCCACCAAAACATTCTAGTGAGCTGGATAATGCTGCTTGTGCAATGTGTGTTTTGAGGGGCAATGGTAAATCGGCAGGCAGCTGGTCTCCAGCCTGCACACACAAAATACAGGCCCCTGCTCATCTAGAGCCACCAGCTTTTACGCAATTGGTTTGTTGTATGTCTTCCTTTGTTAGCAGCCGTAAGCTCAGAGGAGTTCCATGGGATTGCTCCATGGGATTCGCAGAATGCAGCAACGCACATGCAGCGGTGCCCTCAGATTTCCTGTGCTCTGCCTGGAGCTCATCACAAAAAGGGAACTGAACGTTTCTGCAAAGCTTTCTCCTTCCTTCGGTTCTGACTGTCAGTTCTGCGGAGCGGCAGGACTGCTCAGGCCCCTGGAAATGTGCTTCTGCACAAAGCAAACCATGGCCACTTGTGAAATGGGCGTAGAATCGTCCTGTTGGCTGGACTTCAATGGCAGAACCAAAGCACTGCGGTTTGCAGAAGGAGAGGAGCTGCACCCAGGGCATAGTTTAGCAGGACAGGGGGCTGAGGCAAACCCCCAGCTCTGAGCACACCTCAGTGTCTGGGGTCTTTGCAGCCTGGGTCTGCTGCTGGTTTCAAGGCTGCATGCCCCACCTGTCCCAGCATGG
The DNA here is from genome assembly GCF_003597395.2 of Chelonoidis abingdonii. Classification (NCBI taxonomy): domain Eukaryota; kingdom Metazoa; phylum Chordata; order Testudines; family Testudinidae; genus Chelonoidis; species Chelonoidis abingdonii. The sequence continues at coordinate 1,744,789 of NC_133782.1, forward strand.
CTGCTCTTGGGCAGCGCTGGAATTCAGCCGTCAGGACTGAGAAGGGGCAGAGCAAGTCTCATGCAGTCTAGCCCCCCACGTGCGGGGTAATAACAGCATCCCATTCGTGTCACACCTCGCATGAGCCCTCTCTGTTCCCATGTGATCACCGGCCCTTGCTGCAGGTGGAGCGTCTGGGCTCTGCGGGGCATGAGAACTGTGCATCTCTTTTTCTTTTACACCATGCTGAGGTCTCGGCCGGAGGCTGGTCCGAGACGCTCGATGCCATAAAAGGGCCTGCAGCATGTTACTAGTGACTAAAACGAAGGGTGAAGATGGACCTTAAGAGCCTGGCTTCAGCATGACACTTCAGGCCTGGCGTCCCGGGTCCCAAATGGCTTCCTGCACAGAACCGTGCAGTGAACGTGGCTGCTATCTGCCTAGCCAGGGTGCAGAGTGGATAAAAGAGCGACAGACTTAATTCCCCGGCCTGGCCCATGCCATCTACCAGTGCTCACTCCACGCTGATTGGGCCACGTCTTACTGGCCACTGCTGGTTGGTGAGGCCATTGGCTAATGGGAGCTGGGGCCAGGAGAAGCCTGCTGAGGATGTGAAAAGGAGGAAGCTCCAGGAGAAGAGAAATAACTGGGAAAAGCTGCTCCCAGCCAGGGGACTTGACAAGATGTAAAATCCTCCTCGCATGGGAGAAAATGCCCGGAGAAACCTCTAGTGAGATCTGCCCCCAGCAGGTCCCTGCTGAGATATAAACTGCTCCATCCTGCTCCCTGCCCTCTGCCAATGGAATGGGCAAAATACAGTGCAAGAAAGCAAGCAGATCCAAGCCCCTGACTGAATCCCAGGGCCTGCTCCAGGAGCCAGCAAGGGGCTTCTTCCAGTTGCCAGGGCAGTGAAGAGGCATTTGAGGTTGGCAGGGTGCTGAATGCAAAGTCCTTGCCTCTCCTTTCCCCAGGACCCACTCTGGTATCCATGGAGACCCTTCCAGCTGCATTCCTGTGGCTTGCAGGGCTGCAGTCAGCAGGTGTCTGTTAGTGGAGCTGGGCGTCACCGTCACCCACACTGCAAGAGACCAGCAGAAACTCTCCAAGTGAACAGCGAGCGAGCCGTGGCCCGGGGAGCAGAGAGCACAAGTGCCCCGAGCAGCCCTGTCTCCTGGGGTGTGCCATTGCCCTCTGCCCAGGGGTCTTCCCCAGCCCCAGCCCCAGGAGGAGGAACCCGGAGCAGGATATGGCTGAGAATTGTGCAAGTGGGGACGGCCCCCAAAGGAATGTGAAAGCAACTTCCTGCTTCCTTAGCACCCGTTCTCAGTTCCCTTTTCCACCCTGCTATAAACACGCCGGTTACAGCAGCAGGATAGGAGGGGAGCATCGGCCAGCAGCCAGCTCAGCACAGACGGTTCCTCCGCACTCCTGAAAGGATGGCAGTGCATCGCCTGGCCCTGGCTGCCTCCATGCTGGCCATCTGCACGGTGCTCAGCAGGGCCACTAACCCCGGCTTTGTGGCCAGAATCACTGTTAAAGGCCTGGACTACGGTAGGTTCCCAGTCCAATTTGTGTCTGTCTCACACCGAGCCAGGCGAGAGGAGCCAGGTGTGCAGCTCCCCAAAATGCATTGTAAGGGGGGTATGATAGGAACCAGTCGGCCAGTGGGATGGACATGACATGAGAGTCCAGAAATGCGGGTGCTAGTCATGGCCGTGAGGATGGGTCCTGTGACCGTGTGGAGTAGCCTGTTCCCGTCTCTGGAATGGGCCATTTCATGGCAACGTCTCCCTGTGAAGGCGGGGAAGGAGCCCTACCAACCCCATTAGGGCACTCGGGACTTGCATCTCTCCGGGCGTGTTCTCTGTGGGGTGCGTGCAGGTTAAATGGGCAGAGTCCTCCCTGTGTCCTCTCTGCGTGTGGTGGGAAGTGCCTTTCCCTCCCAGCTAGAGCCAACAGCTGCAACCGTCTAAGGGCTGTCTACATTGCAAACACAGGTGTGACTGCAGCTCGCACTAGCTTTCATTTTGGTCACGTGACTAGAACTAGCACACGCCGGCACGGACCCTAGTGCAGGCTATGCAAGCCTGCCAGGAATCCTGGGTACGTGCTCATGTTGCTAACCCACTCCAGGGCCATGCTGCCGCACCTTCGCTGCTGTTTTTAGCCGCACTAGCTAAATTCAAGCTAGAGCAAGCGGCAGTGGACACACACCTGTAAGGGCCATGCCGATCTCAGGAGAACCTGGGCCCATCCTACCCGGCTCTGCTGTACCTTGTGCAGTGCTCTGCACTGTCAAAGTGACTGCAGTGTGCGAGCACTCAGATCTGGGGCCTCTTTGACACCAACAATGAGGAGTCCTTGTGACACCTTAGAGACTAACAGATTTATTTGGGCTTTCATGGGCTAAAACCCACTTCATCGGATGCATGAAGTGAAAAATACAGGAGCAGGTACAAATACATGAAAGGATGGGGGTTGCTTTACCAAGAGTGAGGTCAATCTAATGAGATAAATCAACTAAGAACAGGATACCAAGGGAGGAAAAATAACTTTTGAAGGGGTAAGAGAGTGGCCCATTACACCAACGGTACCCCTGCTTTGCACTGGTGTAAACGACTGCCCAGGGTGCACAGCCGTGAAGAATGAGGCTCACTAGCATCCATTAGGAGCTGGAATTAATGCACGTTTGGCATGCAGCCCTGCTTCCTGGGTTCCCTTCCCATTGGCAGCAGTGCAGCCTGCCCTGTGCCAATTGTCCACCTTGCTGCAGCCTTCCCCCATGGGCCAGGGTTAATCAGATGTCCCTTAGTGCAGCCGTAGCGCAGGCTGGAATGTTAGGGCTCTTTCTCACAATCTAGTAATCGCATGTGGGATGGAAACCAGCTCCCTTCACTTATGGAATCAGCAGGTAAGTTACTAACTAGTTGTTCCTTTTGATACTTTCCTTGTGTGATGGCAAATATGCCAGGGCTGTATCCGGCTCGCTCTCAAAGGGCCAACCTGTGATGTCCCCTTTGTGGCCCTACAGCTCGGCAGGAGGCCATCGCTGTTCTGCAGAAGGAATTAGCCAAGCTGAAGCTACCAGACTTCTCGGGGTCCTTTAAAGTCAAGCTCTTAGGAAAGGTGCACTACACGTTCTACAGGTGAGACCTTGGGGCTTCCGTGTGCAGCCGGCCCCCGCTCTGAGTGCCAGGTGTGGGCAGAGTCCTTCCCAGGGTGTGGCATGTCGCTGAGGGACCGTTCTTCTCACGCCACAGAGCCGGGTGCAAGGGGGTCGAACAAGGTGGAGAGGGAATTGCGTGGTTCTGCCAAACCTGTTTATCCAAACCTCCCAGCCAGAGCCAAGTACAATGTGACCCGGAGCCCAGGCACTAAAGGTTGGGATAGTGTTTGTCCAAAATCGGCCCAATGGGTTTTCCCAAAAAGAAAACCTACCCCCAGCCCAGTTGGTCCCTGTCTGATTCCAGAGCTAGCCTCTCTCCAGGGAGCAGCGCTCCCAGTGCTGCTGGGTGACCTCTTCTTTCAGGAGACCACGAATAACCCCCCACTCCCACCCCCAGCCTGTCCGACACAAGCAAGTTCCTGTGATGGTGAAAGCACTTTGTGGCTCTCTCCCAGGAGTGAGGTCACTTGCTTTGCTGAGAGACCGCAGGTGACTGGCAGAGCGTTGTGTTCATGGGGGGGGGAGGGCATAGCCCTGGGGCACAGCCCCTCCCCGTGCCTCAGGCCTGTCCTGGCGGGGTCACTCGTGAAGGAGTTTGTTCACCTTGACCTGCTGTCCTGGGCCTTGTGCGACCAGCAGTGCTGGTGGCTGAGGGGACGTGGAGGCCTATGCTCAGGGTGCGGCTGAGAGCCCCTGCCACTTTTCCCGGGGAGGGTCTGGTTTCCTGCTGATAGAATTTCTCTCTCTTGCAGCCTGAACCTTCTCAGTTTCCAGTTGCCGAGTTCACAGATTGCCCCGATCCCCAACGTGGGCCTGAAAGTCTCCATCGCCAACGCCTTTGCCCAGCTGACAGGGAAGTGGAGGGTGAAGAAGAGATTTGTGTAAGCTCCGTCTGACCCCGCATGTATAACCCTTTGTGTCCCAAAATGGCCCCGTCTCATCTATCTCCCCTCCCCCACCCCCTTCACTCACACATGCGCACACACTTGTTTTTCCTTGTCATGTCCTGCCCCCTAACTTGTTTCCCACATAAAGGGGGCTGATTCTCTTCTCATACTAGTTTTACACGAGGGCAGCCCCATTGACATCAGTGGGGTTACTCCTGATTTACACCAGCATAAGCGAGAGAAGGATCAGGCCCGTCATCCACAGGGAGGCAGGCCCCAAAGCCCATCTATGGGTGGGGGTCACCCATAGGGCCTGTCTCCCTGGCGTGAGCACTCACAGGGATGATTGGAGGGCAGAACTCAAGCCCAGCTTTTCATTTCCTGAGGGCAGCATTCTCGCAGCACTGGGCAGGGGGCTGGGTTCTTCTCTGGATCTCCTCCAGAGTCACTCCTACAGCCATTGTAGGCTGTGGCCTCTGCACTTCAGCCCTTGGTGATCTGTCTAGTGGCTTGGTAGCGTGGCTCTTGGGGAAGAGCCACGGGGATGAGGGTGGAGGGAATTTCTTGCTGTGTTCTCCCCTTCTGCCTCTTTAGAAATGGCTCAAATGGCTAGTGGGTGACATGGGGCAGCCCCGAGGCTGATGCTCTGAGGTGGTTAGTCTGAAGCACTGGGGAATATACTGGAGGGCGCAATCCTGCAGTGAACCTCCATCCCGGGCATGGAACCAATGGCCTTGTAGGTTATTTCCCACTCCCTAATGATGGATAAAGGAAAAAAGAAACGGCAGAGTGACTACGTATCCTAAATATTGCTCCAGCCTCAGGGATGTTCCTTGTGAATAATCAGTGCTCCAGGGAATTAACATACAAGCCCTTTCCACCAGAATGTGGCATGTGCAGGGGTATTAGGAGACCCCCGGCTGCAAATGCAATCTCTTCTCCTTCCTCCTTTACCATTAGCAGCGACAGTGGGTCATTTGACCTAAAGGTTGAGGGTCTCTCTATCTCTATTGGTCTGAAGCTGGGCAGCGACACCTCTGGGAGACCCACCGTTACCACCTCGGAGTGTGGAACCCACATCTCCAATGTTCGGGTGCACATCTCGGGCAGGTTTGGGTATGTAACTTCCCTTAATTGTTGTGGCTTGGGGATCATGTTGATTAGCCATCTTCTACAAGGGCCTCCAGGGATATAGGTTACCTTCAGCCCCTCTCTGCTGCACCCACTGGTCTGTAAACAGCACTGTTAGCTCTTCCCATTCGGCCTTCCTTCACAGAATGCTAACGAGGTAAACTGAATCTTAGAGTAAGTGGCCCAAAGGCCCAGTAGCTTCATAGAGAGGCTAATTAAGGAAAAGCTCCGCTATTGCCAGGAGATTGGTTGGTCAAAGACGAATTTAATAAATAAACATGCAGAACCAAATCATGAGCTAATGAATTATCTTGCACCAGGTCTGAATTTGGCCCACAGTGTTGTCCCTTTAGGAGACACGTTTTCAGCTCATCTCTAAATTTGGGAGCTCTCCTATCGATTTGCAAATGCAGCCATCATATCAACACAAAGCAAAGCAGCCAAGATTTGAATCCAGAACATTCTGGGACAATATGCCCCGCAGTCACATGCTTCTCTAGTGTCGCCCCTTTCCAAGCAAACGCTCCAACGATTTCCTTCCATGGGCAGGAGCATGACTTTAGTGCTCTGTGTTTTTCTCCATAGCTGGCTGTACAATCTCTTTCACAAGAAGATTGAGTCCAGCTTCAGGAGGACAATGGAAGGCAAGGTACGATACGCTCAGAGCACAGACTACCAACTCTTTTTAGTGCCCCTCCTTCACTGTTCAGCTCTCCTGCAGCACTGACACGATTTCCAGATGGCCCATATCCACAGGCGAGAGCTCGGGGGATGAGGGGTGTCTTGGGGAGAAGCATGCGGTACGGAGATCAGTGCTGCAAAGTATCTTGAAAAAACACATGAACGGCAGTTCCCTCGGCAGTGCACAGTTCTTTCGGAATTCTAAACTTGCAACATTTGCCAGTGCCTAATATAATTGGTCTCAATTAACATAGACTTTTCTTTGCACGTGGTCTGTTCATTAGATTGCATGCCTCAGCCAAGCTCGTATCAAATAAGAGAGCCCACGTAGAGTGAGGCTTTGAACGGCCTGTCACTCATAGAGATTTTTAGGAGCTTTGGGGTAGAAATTCTCATCGCTGGATTTACAGACATTTACTGGCTTGTTTGAATGGGGTGCAGTAGCAAAAGCCTGGTACCTACAGCACGGTACAATAGCCTGTCCTCAGGAAACCTGCACCAAGACATAGAAACAAGCTGTTAGCAATAATTGCTACATGGCTAACTGGCACGACTTGCTCCATCTCTGGATGGGAACCTCATTCAAGAAGGAGGCAGTTGGAGAACAGGGAAAAGTCCATTTATATAATAGATTTAAAATACGGGACTGATTGTATTGAGCTACTTTTAGTGCCATCTAGTGGCTTTTTAAGGGCCATTTGGAAGCTGCTGGAGCAGATGGGTTGGCGTTAGAAGCAAAGCCCAGGCCTGTCAGAGACGTGCTTCCATTTAAGGCTTTCGTCTCCTGCCTGTCTGGAGGGGACACCACTGGGGAACATTGGAAACCTGGTGTCACGGAGTCCGCGGGCGATGCTCTGGAACTGCTCCCCACAAAGCCAGGCAGGACTTTGGGAGCCTCCTCTCCCTCGGAGCAGACTTGTTCAGGGCAAGAAGCTCACACGTCTTCACCTCCTGGGTCTCTCCTTGGAGCATTCAGCATCCTCTGCCCCTCCGGCGCTTCCCACAGCGAGCCCACCCAGGCGGGGTCCTGGGAAGCCACAGGGTTCTGCACCCCCACTTTGCAGTCAGACGTGACTCTCAGCCAGCAAAAACAGAGGTTTATTCGATGACAGGAACAGGGTCTAAAACAGAGCTTGTAGATACAGCGAACCAGACCCCTCGGCCGGGTCCATTCTGGGGGCAGTGAGCCAGACCCCTAGGTCTGCACTTCACTCCTCGTCCCCCAGCCAGCTCCAGACTAACCAACCCCTCCAGCCCCTCCTCTCTGCTCAGCTCCTTTCCCGGGCCAGGAGGTCACCTGATCCCTTTGTCTCCAACACCTTCAGTTGGCACCTTTGCAGAGGAGGGGCCCAGGCCATCAGTTGCTAGGAGACAGAGTGCCAGGCATTTAGGTGCACTGGCCCTTTGCTCTGCCAGATACTAGATATTAAGAACTGCCTAGGGGACACTGAGGCACCAACACAGTATTCAGAGCAAACATTAGAACAGTCCCAGTTCGTCACATCTCTCCCCCCTTCGAGACCGAACTGAGCCAGGTCACTCCAGCCAGTGACCTGGGGAAGTTCGAACCCACCAACGTTCCCATGGATGCCCCAGCATCTCTCCAATTCCTTGGTGTGAGTTACACCAGGCCCTCCAGTTTTGTGCCCTCTCTTTGCTTGAGTGTGCTTGATGGCACTTGCAGGCCGCATGTGGGAAGGTTTATGCGGCCTGTACCCTTTGCCACCCCAATACTCCTGGGTTTAAACTGGGACAGGGTCTTCTCCCAGCACTCTGGGCTGCGATTCGGGCTCTCTTGGTAAGAGCCCCCATCTTGGCCTTGGCCAGCTCTGGGCTTGGGCAGCCGCTCCCCACCTTGTGGCCCAGATACAACACCTCTGCCATCCCCATCTTATACTTTCCAGCTTTTACCATCAGTCCCACCTCCTTGAGGCAGCCCAGCCCCCTCTTCACCTGGGACACCTGTTCCTCCCAGGTCTGGCTAAAGATGCACATGTTATCAGTGTCTGCCAGGGCCAAGTTCTCCATCCCCCTCTGCTTGTCTAGAATCTCCCAGGCCTAGGCATGGGGTCGGCATCGGACACCTGTGATGGCTTTAAGCTTCTGATAGCCCCCATAAAACAGACCATCCTGTCTCCCTTGGGGATCAGCCCCACGGATGAGGCCCATGGGCTGTAAAACGGCTGGATCCCATCTAAAGCCAGCATGTCCTTGACCTCTCTCTCCAGGATCTGGGTTGCTTTCCCAGTGACTCTGAATGGGGAACACCTGATGGGGAGATTGGCTCCCACCTCAGGGAAGAGATCCACCAGGGGGGTCTTTCCCTTCTCCTCCCAATCCTCCCCTTTCCGGTCCAGGGGTCCCCTCACTCTCCTCCCATCCAGCAGCTTGAGAGGGAAGAACCCTGTGGATTCCTGGGGCACCACCAGCTGCCTCCCGATTCCCCTCAGTTCTACTTCCCCTTGGGGAGCCCATTCCCGGGACAGGAATCCCTTCCCCCGCAGGACTCTGTCCCTGCAGCCTTCCCCAAGGGGGTTTGCAGCGCTGTGGCCAGCAAGTTCCCTCAGCTTCTCCAAGGAGGGATCTCTCTGCAGCTCGGTCTGGGATTCAGCTGCTGGGGCAGGGAGTGGGACCTGCTCCCTCTCACTGGCTGGGCCTGGGGTCACAGCCCCCTGAGCCTTGTCCCTGGTAGCTCCCTCCCTGCTGTGTAATCATTTCCCAGCAGCACGTCTGGACCAGGCAAACCTGGTTGGCAGCTGACCTGCCTTGCCTGGGTGTCCCCCCACTCAGCTGGGGTCTCAGCTCCCCCCGTGCTCAGCGCTGCCCTGGCTGTCCCAGTGGGGCAGGCAGCGAGCTCTCTGCTCTGGTCTCAGCATCAGAGCCAGCGTGAGCCCCCTCTCCGGTGTGCAGGGGGGGCGGGGAGCATCTCTCCCTCCCCCTCAGTCCCCAGGGGGCTGGTTACAGGTAGGCAGGTATCCTGAGCCCAGCAGCCCCTCCCCCTGCCAGCCAGGTCATTTGCATTTTCACTGACCATTTCCATCCCAGCCAATTGGTTCCCTGGATTTAAATTCAAACCCTCGGCAGTTACAGGAGCAGGGCCTGGATCCTGTCCCAAGGGGAGACAGTCACCCCCCAACAGGGCCTCCCAGCCGATATCCTGGAGAACCCCAATGACCAGCCAGTCCGACCCCTCCTGCGTCTGCACAGGGATCCGGCCATAGGCAGGGCGAGGGGCTTCACCCCAGGGACCTTCACCCAGGTCCCACAGTCCCCTCAGCATCTGCGGCTGCACCACCACAGTTCTCTCTGTCCCAGGGCCTCGCCCCTGCAGGCGTGTTTCCCCACTGACCCCTGGGCAGCCCCCTATGTCTCTCCACTCCACCATCACCAGTCCAGTGCTGCTGCTGCTTCTCCTGCAGCTTTTCCACAGCCTCTTGCTCTCTCTCATGGTCCTCTCGCTCTCTCAGGCTCTGCTCCAATCCCATCCGTCTCCGATCCCCTGATGGGGAACCATCGTGAAGACCCTTGTCTGGTTGGGGACCAGACTCTCAGGGATGCCTGGCTGCTGCTCCAGCTGCTCCCAGATCCTCTTGTAGCCCCATCTGGGTCAGGAATCTGCTCCTCAGAGCGGTCCTCCTCCTCCAACTGCACGATTAACTGTGCCTTGGTGAACTTCCCCATGCGTAACTCTCTCTTTGTGCACAGGATCACAATGTCCTTCTTAAGGAGCTGGTGATAGGCCATCACTTCACCGTTCCCAAGTGGCTCTGGACTCACAGGCCTGTGTGCTCTTGGCTCCCCATGGTTTCCAGGAAGAACCCTGGTGTGCCAGCCCTTCTCGTGATCACCACCTCTTTGCCAGGGTCGAGCTGCAGACTCCTCTGCCCCTGGGACTGCTCCTGCAATCCCCAGGGGAACCCTGCTACTGCAAAATCCTTCTCTCTCCCAGGGTCGAGCGGCAAGCTCCTCCGCCCCTGAGACTGCTCACTGCAGTCCTCAGGGGGACCCTGTTACTCCAACAGTCCTTCTCGCTGGTCACACACTCCCAGAGGTTACTGCCCCCTGAAACCGTCCTCTCTCAGCCTTCAGCACGCCTGTCCTCATTATCCCTCCTTTGTTTACTGCTCCCCAGTCACTTACTGCAGGAAGCGCCATCCACGGGGTGCAGTATCTCCCACTCGCTGCCACCAGTTGTCACGGAGTCCCCGGGCGATGCTCTGGAACTGCTCCCCACAAAGCCAGGCAGGACTTTGGGAGCCTCCTCTCCCTCGGAGCAGACTTGTTCAGGGCAAGAAGCTCACACGTCTTCACCTCCTGGGTCTCTCCTTGGAGCATTCAGCATCCTCTGCCCCTCCGTGCGCTTCCCACAGCGAGCCCCTTTGCTCTGCCAGATACTTAAGAACTGCCTAGGGGACACTGAGGCACCAACACAGTATTCAGAGCAAACATTAGGAACAGTCCCAGTTCGTCACACCTGGTGAGAATCTCCTTCTGCTCCTCTTGCAGTACGTCAGCTGCCTGTCACAACAGACAAGAAACTTCCCGTAGGCAGAGGCCTCCCCGCTCCATAGCGACCGGTCAATCTGCTCATGCCTGTCGCAAGGAAGTCACTGAGCTGCTTTGTTTCCCCTCCTTCGAACAGGGGGTGCATCCTGTCTCTCACCCTAACTCCCTGCACCCCCCAGCTCCCTGTCAGTCTCAGGGACCTTCCCACACCCTGCATAGCTGACCTGCCCCTGCCCCTGCCCCTGCCTTGCCTCTCTCCCCTTCCCATTCTCTGCTGGGCTGGCTCCCTCTTGACACACAAGCGTGTCTCTGTGTACTAGGAAGGTGTGTGAATGCACAAGGGCTGTTATATGACTCAGCCCCCAACAAATCTTTCTCATTTCCCCATCAGTCTCTGGCCAGGTTTTGGTGCTCCAGGGCCTTAAATTAAAAACATATGGAGCTATACCTATCTCACAGAACCGGAAGGGATCCTGAAAGGTCATTGAGTCCAGCCCCCTGCCTTCACTAGCAGGACCAAGTAGGGGGATGTGTCCTGTCTCTGCACAGCAGGGTGGAAGGAACATGCCTCTCCTTTCACAAGCTGTACAGCAGAGGGCAGGGGAAAGAACTGAGCGTGAGCTGACCGCATGGTGGATAACAGGGACCCGTGGACTGACCAGGCAGCTCCTGCCTCGTACCGCTTGAGGGAATTCTCCCCTTGAGCTCAGCTCTGTTTTCTGGTTACCGTCCCCCTTTCCTCTGAAGCAGTGGATATTGCTCTTGGCCGTACTGCAGGCCAGCAGCCAGACTGGACAGACCAATGGTCCGATCCAGCGCAGCAGTTTCTGGGTCCTTATGGGAAACGCGACTGGAGATCTCCGGCAGGTGTTCCAGTGCATTGGCAGGGTTATCCTCTGCAGTCCATTTCCTACCATGTTGTGTATGCTGGTTCAATCTCCCAGTAATACTGAAGTGGTGTTTACACAGAGCACTGTAGTTGAGGGAAGAGAGTCAATAGCATGCTGTCACCAGGGCTGGCTCCAGAGTTTTTGCCACCCCAAGCACCTGCTTGCTGGGCTGATGCCTGGAGCCGGCCCTGGCTGTCACTGAGAGCACAGAGCTCTGGGTTTTATCATCACACTCCATTGTGCTGTTTCTCTTCCCCTCCCCAGGCAAGGCTGAATTAGCCCTTTCTGGTTGCCTGGGTTGGCTAAAAACTTGGCTACTCAGCCTGACTTATCCAAGAGCAGTAAGTTAAAGACACCTCCCCCTCCCTCCACGCTCCCCCACTCTATGTGCTGCCTGCATTTGGTGAACAGACAAACTTCCAGCCTATGTGATGGAGCTTTGGTCACAGAGATCATCCAGAGCAGGTTGGATTCCATGTACATATTCTCCCACATGTCCAGCCTAGAACATAGAACTGGGAATTGGGTCACCAGTGAGACCTTTTTCAAAGGAGCTCAGCTCAGCCACCAGGCTGTGCTTGGAGTTGTTTGCATGAGCAGATATTTGCACACACATACCCCCCCCCCACACACACATATATGTGATACATGCATGTCGGGCAGTCAGCCAGACCGCTGCCTCATTTGCATGCACAAATGTCACTTGCATGTGCAAACGCAGGCTTTTGCGTAAGTAAAAAAATTGTGCAACCGCCAAAACTAAGAGGCGGTTTGAGGACTTGCCCCTCTGTGTGTGACCCAGCCTCTCCAGACAGAGCTGCTGGCCAGTCACCAAGGTGTCACTTCTCTGTTTTCCTCAGGTCTGTGGAGCGGTGACCAGCTCTGTCACCACCAAGCTGCAGCCCTATCTCCAGACTATGCCAGGTACAACATGGTGATGGCTTTGGATTTTTACAAGTATTTTCCCCAGGCCAGACACATGCTATGAGACACTGTTTTTCACCCCACATTTAGCCTCCGGTCCACACTGAGGGCCATGGGGCACCACCTCACCCCAGAGGGACTGTGTGAGCTCCGTGGTGGAGGCTGTCCCCCTCTATGCCTAGTCAGCTGCTCTCAGGACAGGAGGGTGCAAAGCCCTGCCTCCTCCCTGCAGCCTCTGGGGAGTATGGCTGGACCAGGCCCAGAGCTCCCCAGGGGTTGGAACTGCAGTCATCCTTATCAGAAAGGACCTAGTTTGACTCTCTGGGCTGAGGGCTACTTCCCAGAGCTGATAGCTACTGAAAAACCTTGTCCCTTTGTGCCGAACTGAGCTAAGGGAGAATAACCCTGGCTCCCTAACTCCCCATGACACTGGTAACTCCTCCCTGGCTTGCTGCTCTGTGTGAGTCCCAGCTGGGGAGCAGGACCGGCTCACACCCCCCCCCCCCCCACAGTGATTTCCTCTGGCATCTCAGCCCATCTGATTTGTGTCTGTCCTGTTCTGTAGTCACAGCAAAGATAGACAAGGTGGCTGGGATTGATTACTCCCTGGTTGCACCTCCCGCGGCAACAGCCCAGTCTCTGGACATGAATCTGAAGGTGAGAAGGAAACGGAGGGACACACACAACCCTGCGGGGATCAGTGAAGAATAGTTGTACGTTCCATTAGCATTTCTGCCTAGCAAGGGCCTGGAGCATCAACTACCAGATGCCGGAGCATCCTAGGAACTAGGGGCTGGAAGTCAGGACTCATTGATTCTGTTCTCAGATCTGCCACTGACTCTCAGTGTGGAATTGTGGCCATCAGCAAGTCACTTAACCTCTCTGTGCTTCCAGTGACTTAGCTGCAGCTAAAAATGGGTGAAATGAGTAAAATGCAATCCGTCCCTCTCTGGTGTCATGTACGGGGTACTTGAGCTCCTTCCCATGACGAGCTCCAGACCATTCCAAAGCATTAGCATTCTTTATATTGATCCAGTCCGGGTTAATTTTAACACACTCTGGTGCGAGTGCAGGGCGGGGAGAGTGGTGGGTAGACCCGGGTTTTATTCTCTTCCTCTGAATGCTTTGCTCCCGAGCTGGGTCAGTGAGAACCAAGTGAATTCCAGCTGCCCTTGTTCTCCCCTCCTCCAGGCTTCACTCTTCCTTTCCTTCCTCACTAGGGTGAATTTTTTTCCCTGGCCCATCACTCTGCCATCCCCTTTCCTCCTCCTGCACTGGCCCTCCCAGTGGATCATGACCGCATGGTTTACTGCGGGGCCTCCAGTTACTTCTTCAACACAGCTGGCTTTGTGTACCACACAGCCGGGGCCCTGCTCTTCGAGATCACTGATGCCATGGTAAGAGGCTGTGGGACTCAGGAGACCTGGGTTCCATTCCCATCTCAAGCACAAGCTTCCTTGGGCGAGTTGCTGAATCTCTCCGGCCCATCTGTGAAATGGGGATCATTGAATCACCCTACTGCATGGGCTGGGGGTGGGATAACTCCACTGATGACTGCATGGCACTCAGACACTGTGGTGGTGAGGGCCATATGAGTACCGGGATGGGTAGGGGCAGGGGCGTCTGGGGGACGTGAGTGGGGGATGTTTTCTCTCTCACTGGGCACCACATGTGGAGTTTGCAGTGATCCCCTGACAGGGTAAAAGGCAAGATCTCACATGGACCTGCCCTTAGAGGTGGATAACCCCCCTTGCTGCTGGGGTTGAGAGCTCTTCTCACCGCTCAGGGCAGGTCCCACAGACCCTGGGGTATGGCTCCTAGAGAAGGAGATGGGGTTTTTAGTCACAATTCCTGGGCTAATGGCACCTCTGAGCCCATCCGCTTTCAGGCCTGGGGCAGCAACCTCCCTCAGGATGGACGCAGGTGAGTCTCTCACTCTCACACTGGGCCCTGTGCATCAGCTGTGGTCACCCAGCAGGTCTGAATTCCTGCATGATAGGCCCATCATGAACATGCCACTGCTCCCAGCAGGAGTTAGCTCGAACAGGAGATTCTAATAACTCACTTTCCCTGACTGACCAGGTCACATATCAGGTTCATACAGGGCCCGGCCTTACCCAGCAGTAGTCTTAGATTATTGCATAGCAGCCCCATGTCTGTTACACATCTAGTGCACCTTCGAAGACCTTGGGTTAGGTAATGAGATGGGGATATGCCCAGCCACACACACTGATGGTGGTAGTGGTCACTCAGCTCTGGCTCTAAGAGACAGGCCAGCTTGTGTGTATGGATTTCAGTCCTGGAAGAGCCCATCCACGGGGTATCTGTGGCCCCAGGTCCTTGCTGTCCTACAAAAGGGCACCTGGAGAAACCTTTCCCTGTTTGAAACCAGCTTCTAGTGAGCAAGGTGGAGGTGGCTTTGGTGGCTGATTTTGCCTCCAGCTCTTCCGTGTGCTGTTCCGTATGGCAGGTCATTGCTGCGGCAAATTGGCCCTCAGGCACCATTTGTTTTTCTCCTGCTACAGATTCCTAAGGAGTTTAAGTTCCATTTGAACACCTCCACCTTTTCAGCCTTCATTCCCCAGGTAAGCGTCCCGCTGCCCCGAGAGAGCGTCGGTGCTGAGCCAGCTACCTGTCTGCTGCACACAAGCGATTGGGCATCGGGCTTTCCTGGGGGTGGCTTTGGTCTGCTGTTTTCAAGTGAGCCGTCACCCATTCCCAGACTGGATTAAAGATGAGAATTCACACAACTCTTTGGTTTGTGTTAGTAAAGACGTGTTTGGAAATAGCGAGGTGGGCCCGCCGCTCGCTGGGGCGATGGTCACTGAAGGAACATGATGTGTTGTTAGATTAAAGGCTGCATCAGATTCCATTTCTCAGGGACTTTGCTTTACCACTGTACCGAGCTTGCGCGAATCTGTTGTCACCTTCCCCAGTGCTGACGGGCTCTCTTCTGCTCCATCCCCAGCTGGAAAAGATTTACCCAGACAAGCTGATGAAGCTCATGATTAAAACGTCTTCTGCTCCATTCCTGACCATCACGCCTGGGAACTTGTCGCTTATGCCTGTTGTGGATATCCAAGCATACGTTATCCTACCCAACTCCTCCTTCATCCCTGTCTTCCTCCTCAGCGTGGTCAGTCTGGGAATGGCTTATGGATATTGACACTGGGTAGAGGGACCTTAGTGCAGTTGTCGTATTGATGATAGAGGGGGGATCTGGCATACGGACCTGGAATAGCTGTGAGCTCTCCCAAGCTCATATCCCTGTGTCACCCCCTCTAGCAAGCTGACTCCTGCTGGGGTCGGGTGGGACTGGATTTGCCATGAGCTGGGTCCCATCCCTTTGCCAAGTACAGCAATTCTACTGCATTCCCAGAGCAGGAGAGGAGAGGGACCCCTCATCTAACCTGCCTTTCCCAGCACAGCCACTCTGGCCTCCTCCCCAGGCCAGCTTCGCTCCAAGTGCTGTCAGCAAGGTGACAGTGCAGGCTGTGCCCAGCCCTTCCCCCGGAGGAGCCAGGGCTCACTCCTGGCTCCCCAATCCCAGGGAAGGGCCTTTGCATTCACAGTGCCAGGCTCACGGAAACGGATGTCATTTCTCCTTCTATTCCTAGACCAGCACCGTTTCAGCCAAGATTATGGTGACCTCTGCCCGGATAGGTGGGACCCTGGAACTTGGCAGGTAGGAGCCACAGTGAGGGTCAGGGGGAGTTCAAGCTTTGCCCTTGCCCGCTAAGCCGCCGTCAAGTCACAAGATGCGCGTAAAGGCTTGCTAGCAAGCCAGGTGTCTCTGAGAGCAGTGTGGATCCTGGGCAATGGCACTGCCAGAGGATTCGGCTAAACTTCCCGTAGGGCCCAGGAGGTGTTAGAGTTTCCATTCGGGAGATGAGGGCGGGGGAGGGTGGGAGGGAGGCTGAGAAGCATCCCGGAGCTGCAAGCCCAGACTGCCTATTGGTTAGTGAGCCAGCCATGGCCATGGCCTTATTGATGGAGTAAATCCAGCCCTTTTGGCATCAGGTGAGTGGCATTGGCTTACATCTGAGCTGAATTTGGTCCTGTACCTGCCAGTGAAGGCCAGGGGTCACGGGGCGGGGGAGCAACGAAGCTGGGATGAAAGCAGTGGGATTCAAACTCCCAGCTCCCCTGGTATGTGACTTCACTCCTCCCAGCGTGCCTTGGCATTACAGCACACACATCACAGTGCACAGCCAGCCCGACCGCACCACAGCACCCAACTATATCACAGTGCACAGCCAGCCCGCCCGCACCACAGCACCCAACTATCACTGCCCAGGGCCCACCCCCGCCCGCGCCACAGCCCCCGAGGGTCACTGCCCGGGGCCCGCCCCTGCCCACGGCACAGCCCCCGAGGGTCACTGCCCAGGGCCCGCCCCTGCCCGCGGCACAGCACCCGAGGGTCACTGCCCAGGGACTGCCCCCAGCTGCACCACAGTGCTCGAGTACCACACCCAGGGCCTGCCCCCGGCCCTGCCACAGCGCCCAAGTATCACTGCCCAGGGCTCACCCCCGGCCCTGCCACAGCGCCCAAGTATCACTGCCCAGGACCCGACCTAGCCATGCCCATCACTGTCCAAGGCTTGCTCCTGGCCGCACCCCAGTGCCTGCTGCTATCGCAGAGGGATGGCAACGCTGTGCTTGCTGCCATTCCACTCTCTTTAAAGGCCAGGCTGGCTGCGGGTGGGGTTCAGACGTGAGCCCCCTCCTGGGGCAGAGCCCTGACAGTAGACCAACCTACATGAGGGCATGATGGACGTGCCAAGTCTCTGTGTTTTTCTGCAGGCTGCAGCTGTCACTGAAGCACTCGGACGTCGGCCCTTTCTCCGTGAGTTCTCCTCAAAGGGACTTCACACCAGAAGTCACCCAGGCTCTGCTTGGAGGAGCTGCTGGGCTTGATTCACACCCCTGGGTGTGCACCCAAGGGAGGGCTCCGGGGGGAGGGGAGATGGCACCCCACTGCCTCCATTCTATTGGGGTGCCACTGGGACTCAAGAGGAGCTGCACTACTGGGTCTTCTCATCTCCCAGGATTCAACTTCCACAGGCCCATCCCTTCCTCCTCCCTGGAGCACCAGGAGACTGTGCATGTGTCTACACTGCACACTAAGCCCAAGCTGGGACTCAGGTGTCAGCCCCCCTTCCAGCAGCAAGCACTCAGGACCCGGGTCCTAGGACCCTGCTTGGGGGCTGGGTCCCCTTCTGGGACCCCTAGGGAGGCTCGGGTCAAAGCCCTGTCATTTTGCAGTGTGGATGGAGGTCAAGCTGCAGCCTGAGTCAGACGGTCTGCGTAGTGCAGTGTGGATGCATCAGCCCACCCGGGAGACCCAGGTGGAGCAATTCTAAGGCCAGGTTTACAGTGCAGTGCCCTGAGTCCCCCTGCCCAGGCCCCCCAAGCCAGGCTCAGTGTGCCGTGTAGACACAGGGAGCCTGTACGCCCCCACTGTGCCTGCCTGTGGGACCTGCGATGATGCTCCCCCAGCCTCGGCTGTTGCAGTCTGTGGGACCTGGTTAGTTTCCAGGATGGCCCCTGTGTTTTGTCTCCTTGGTTCAAGCAGATTCTAACCTGAGTTCCTGGTCCCCTGGCATACAGCCACCCCACCTCCCATTGCCTCTCCTGCTGCCAGCTACAGAGGGTTACGCTCTTCATTGCATCCCCAGGTGCAGCTGCTGCAGGCACTCATGAACTTCTATGGCTCAAGCATCCTGATCCCACGCATCAATGGTGAGGGGATGGTGGGTCCCAGGGTATCTGTATCAGACCAGCACCCTGACACCTCACTTCTCAGCAGTGGCTAGAAGCTGCAGCGGGCAGAGACCTAGATCCCAGAGCTGCCACCGGCGTCCTGGGGACCACTGCACACACAGGGTGGGTGGCTGGATAGAGTCCATCCCGGAGCGGTGACACACAGAGAACACACTGGAAAGAATGTGCCTGACGACGCACGTCTTAATGCCTTCCAGATCCCGTCTCCCTCACACGCTGCGTCTCCTGCTGCAGCTCGCAGGGCCAGAGCACTGGGACCAGCTCCTGTGTGCATCTGCAGGGGCAGAGCGGCACGCGAGATGTCTCCCTGCTTGTGCAACTGCAGGGAGCAGGGTGCTAACAAGGGGAGGGCTGGGTGGGTGCGAGTTGATGGTGCCCGGTTCACTGCACAACCCCGCAGCGACTCGGATAGTTCTACCCCACCATTGCTCTCACAAGTGGTTTATTTTGCAGCAAGACTCAAGGAGGGCTTCCCCCTCCCACTGCCGGCTCGTGTTCAGCTCTCCAACCTCGTCATACAGCCCCGCCAGGTCAGTGAACGCAGTCCTCTGTGCTGGTGAAAGGGGCCCCTGGGCAAATATCTGGGACAACAAATAATGCCGACAGCAGGCGGAGCAAAGTGAAGAGCAGCCTGCCGAGTGGGGTGTGAGCCGGACCCGGAACAACCACCACTGGATACCTTAGTACAGGGCCAGGGAAGGGCAGGGGAAGGCGAGGTAGCCTAATAAACCCTTTTCATGGCTAGTGACGCTCTTATGGGGGGGCGTAGGGTGGGAGAGGGAAGGAAGGGGTCTCTGCGTTGACACACAGGTTGGTGGAAGCGTGGTGAGGAGGAACAGTGCTGTTCACAGGCAGGGGAACAGGCAGGAATCACTCTGCTTAGTCGGTCCTAGCTGGCAGGGAGGAGCTGGTCTGTACTAAGGGAGGAGAATGAGGAGAAGATCACTAGTCAGTGTCAGTGGCCCAGCAACACACAGACTCCATGGGAGATCAGGTTCATATAAAGCCCTCTGTCTACCCAAGGTACATCCCTGGATTTCCGTTGGATTTACTGGGCGTGGGCAGTTGGGGGGTAGGATGTGTCTCTCAGACCAGAACTTAGGAACTGACCTGGTCTCGGCTCTGAGCGTCAGGGTCCAGATTTTCACAATTGCACAAGTACAGTTGCACATCAATCCCAGAACTGCACATTCAGAATCAGCGTGCAAATGTACATGTGGTTTTGTGTTTTCTGAGAGTCTGGTCTTAAGTTTCACACGGCTCTTTTTATAAAGAGCAGAGATTTGCTGTGATTTTTGACCCTAAATTCCCACCATCTCCACCACCACTAACACACACACTCTTGCCATGTGCTATGTGTGGGTTTTCTATTTGGTTGCATCCTTCCCTGTCCCCACCCTCACATTAGCAGTGGCTGCAGTCCGGTGGTTTTGTATGCACATAGAGGGCTCAAGCCAATGCACACTGAAATCAGTGCAGAGTCCTGTTAATTTGAACGGGGCTTGGATCCAGCCTAGATTTTGTGAGGCAATTGGGACCCCTCAGCATGAGGGAACTAAAGAAACGTAACCTGTTAAGGACTGAGTCCATTGGGTGTTGGCCAGGCACGTTTGTAAAGCCCTTCCAAAGCAAAGCAGCATATCGGTGCCTGTGAGTATTGCAGCACATCCAGCCTAGGGCGAATGAGTAAAGCACCAATGACAGAAACGGAGAAACAGCTGCTCACACAACGCTGAATAAATAGAAAGTTGGGAACAATAGCTGGGGAGAACCATGGATTTCCCTCTGATGTGGAGCCAACTCACACCCTGCATGCCCTGCGGCCTGCACCATACACACCTGCTCATCGGCTGGCTGCTCTAATTAGAGTACATATTCCCTGATTAAAGAGAGCTCTGCATTTACTGCCAAATGCAGGTGGGCTCTGCTGTTCTGTGACCAGAGGAAAGGCTTTGCCAGTGGGTTACATCATGATCTCTTTCCTAGAACTTCCTGCTGTTTGGAGCAGACGTTCGTTACGTGTAGAGAAGCCAAGGCCGAGACGCTGAAAGAAATGACTGATATGAAAAGACAACGTTCCTCTTTCCCCTGAGCAGCACCTGGCCTTGTGAATGGATAGCAGGCTCCTGCCTTTCCTCTGTGTCTGCGCCGCACCCACCTCATGCCCAGAGAGGGCTCCAGATTCCCTCCTTCCCCCTGCAATTCACTGCTACCAAAGCTGTTTGTCCAGGAGTAAAAAACATGTGATTTGTCTCCAAAGAAATTCCTCCCCTGCCTGTCTCGGTCTGGATCACTGAGCACTGGATAGACAGAGGAGCAGCAAGTGCATTTGAACAAAAAGAAAAACCAAGCAAACAAGCTTCCCTTCCACAGCCTTTGATTCTAGCAAACCATTCTGGTATGTGCTGCTCTCCAGCACACAGGAACCGATCCAGCTCCCAGGAAAGATGCCCATTGGCTGCACTGGGAGTTGGCCCATGCCCTGAACCAGTCAATTGATTTATTAACACACTTGGGGTGAAGTTCTGATCCGCGTTGTCATAAACAGATAGTAGGAGTTAATAGAACAGAATTACTTTATATCTCTTTTGACTGTAAAGGGTTAACAAGTTCAGTGAGCCTGGCTGTCACCTGACCAGCAGACCAACCAGGGGACAGGACACTTTCAGATCTGGAGGGAGGGAAGTTTCTGTGTGTGCTGTTAGTGTTTGGTGGTTGTTCACTCTGGGTTCTGAGAGTGACCAGACGTGCAACCAGGTTTTTCTCCAAT